>NC_081415.1:204332769-204632769 GCF_030272615.1 Cryptomeria japonica | reverse complement strand
TAAAGTCTCTCCCCTAAGTGAAAACCATCAACCCTAGTGACCTCCCTTCTCTCTCCTTGGAGTTGGGGAGGGGAGAACGACTAGGGTTTGATTTTTCCGCTTTACATTTTGGTGAACCCGACGTGAACATCCTCATTCTGATTATTCATGGTTAGATCTGAAAATTTTGCTTCCCTAATTACATTTCCATGTTTGATCTTTTGCAAATTTTAGAGGCTAATTGCATAAAAACCCTAAAATTTTCTTTTTAGTAATTAAACTTGTGAAATGTTTAATTGTTAATGCTTGTTTCAGATCTGCCCTTCTATTGCAAATTGTCAATTCATATCTGTGCTTTAATTTTGAAAATTAAGTGGTTAAGTGTCAAAACCCTAATTTTTAAAACCTTCTTGATTCAACCTTTGACTGATAATTTGACTGATCAAAACACCTCCAAATCGGCTGTAACTTTGGATTCCGCAATAAAATCACAATATCTTTCATCCCTGAAAATTTGGAAAAAAGTTCCGAGGACCGTGTGCACCCCGAGCGCCATCGTCCCCGACATTTTTTCCGAAATTTCGGGAGCTAGATCTTACTGCTCCTAATCTTACTTTAATTTTTTCCGAAAGTTGGTCTAGTGATTGCTTGGATTAAGGCTCCTAATCATTCAAAAATTGTTGAAATTGAAATTCATATCAAAATTGTGTTTCTTACAGTCCTAAATCTGAAAAGTGTGTTAGCATTCATTCAAAATTTCAGTGTTTTATTCAAATTTTTGCAGTTTGTGACTTTTGAAATTAAGTGTCTAATTGCGATAACCCTGATTTCCACTTTCAAATTTGAATTTTGCGTGAAATTGGGTCAACTTTTAAATTTCAAAACTTGCATTGCTTTCAGTATTCCCTCTAAAATCATAAAATTCAAAATTTCAGTTTCCCTCTCTTTTTCAAAATTCAAATTTTACATTTTTCAACAATCTTGGTAGGGTTCAATTTCGAGATTGCAACTTTAATTTGGCCTATCTACAGATCGTAAAACCACTCAATTTTTTCAGATTAGCTTTAAAATCATCATTACTTTCATCCCTGAAAATTTCGAAAAAAGTTGCGAGGACCGTGTGCACTCCGTTCGCCACGGTCCCGGACATTTTTTCTAAAATTTCGGGAGATTGTCCTGATTGCATTTTACAGCTTAAATCTAGGAGATTGGCTGATTTTATTGAAATTTGCTACCTCTAAAATTCAAAATCTTCTCTCTCTCTTTAGTGCATGAGTTTTACAACAATAAGCCCTACTTACACTATTCCCGTCAGACGAAGCCTTAGAATTAAGTAATTACCGAGGAGATGGAACCTAATTTGAATGGCCTTTTTAACAAGGACATGGGTAATTCCTCTAATCCTCTTAATGATGAAGAAGCTCTCCATGAGGTTTCTATAGAACAACTTTCAAAATTGGATAACCAATTTGATGATTTTCGACAATGGATGTCTCAAGAATACCCTGATAG
The DNA here is from genome assembly GCF_030272615.1 of Cryptomeria japonica. NCBI lineage: Eukaryota > Viridiplantae > Streptophyta > Pinopsida > Cupressales > Cupressaceae > Cryptomeria > Cryptomeria japonica. The sequence goes on along the minus strand of NC_081415.1, from coordinate 204,631,278 downwards.
TGAAGCTCTTTCATTAATTGAGGGTCTAAAACGTATGGTTCAAAGTGATAAGAATGGAATTGATATTTTGTGTGGTATTGCACACATTGTGGATTCGAATGTGATGCCTATGAAAATTTGTGTCGAAACTTTAGGTTATACACAACCTCCTACTCAAGTCAATCATTCTATTCCTTTGACGACTCCTATTGCTAGTATACCTACTTTTACATCAAACATAATGACTACTTCAACACAAGACATTCCACCTATGATCACCAGTCATGGGGGCAATCCCTCTTCTTCAATCAACCCTCTTCCTTCATTCAATCCGACTTCTTCATTTATTCCTTCAATGAGTGTCCCTATTTCATCTCCACAAATGAACATGACGCAAGGGGGCAATTCCTTTAACCATTCTATTCCTCCTTGTAGTGTTCCTCCTTTCCAATCATCTCCTATGACTAACTATCATAGTGTCCCACCACCTTACTCTCTACCTTCTTTCAATAACATAACACCTCCATCACAATCTTAACACGTCTAATATGAACTCTTCGACTGAAGCGACCATTAACAATCTTGCACAAACTGTCTCTTCTTTATAGCAACAAATTGCCTCTATGAATCAATCTAAGTTTAGTGTGCCCACATTTGATGTTGCGAGCCCACTTTCTCTTGACATTGTCCGAGCTATTCCCCCTAAACATGTTGAAATTCCGCATTTGGAGCTTTATAATGGTAAGGGTGATCCTCTAACACATGTTAAGACCTTTCAAACGATATGTACCAATTTTGCTTATGACCAAAGGTTGCTTGCAAAACTGTTTACTAGAACATTAAGAGACAAATCCCTACAATGGTATTGCTCGTTGCCTTCCTATTCTATTACTTCTTTCGAACAACTTGCAAATGCTTTTATTCAACAATTTCAAAACAATATAAGACCTAAAGTTACTTTGATTGATTTAATGCATTGTAAACAAGGTGTTAAAGAAAAAGTGACTGATTTCATTGGTAGATATAAGCATTTGTATGCTCAAATTTCCTTTCCAGTGCCTGACAATGATATTCAAAGAATCTTTATTTCTAATTTACAAAAAGATATTAGAGAAAAACTCCTGTTTTCTAAGTTTACTTCTTTCCAACAGTTGTGCGCAACTCTTCACAATTATCAATTGACTGTGAGTCAAATGGAACAAGCAAATCCTATGACTCCGAGTGATAAGGGTGATAGTAGTCAACAACCATTTGGGAAGTTTAAACTGAATAGAGAGTCCATTAAATTCAATGAAAACATCATCAACAACAATGTGAATGCGGCATCAGGTGTGCCTCCTATTTTTAAATTTTTCAAGAAAGAAAGAAAGTTCACTCCTTTGAATGAATCATTGCATAGTATTATGAATAAGTTATTGGAACAAAATGTGCTTACTCTTCCTCCTATAAGGCAAATAGATCCTGCAAAGATTAATTCACCCTATTTTGATAACAAATCTTTTTGTCAATTTCATCGTCATCCTGGGCATGATACTGAGAAATGTTTTGCTTTAAAGGGAAAAATTCAAGATTTGATTGATAATAATACTATCTCTGTTTCTGGTGTGAATGATAAAGGCAACACATCTGTAGCTCCTCCTAACCAAAATCTTCAGATTTTTACTAATCCATTGCCTTCTCATACCTCTAATGCGATTGATACTACTGATTCCTCTATCTCACCTGATGATCTTGTGTCTATGACTCCTAATGTGATTAACTTTGTGGTACAACAGAAAATTCCTAAAGAACCTTCCATCACATTTGATTCCAGTGAAACTATTAGGGCACCTGATGGTCCTTTATATATAGTTGCAAAAGTCAAGAATACACCTTGCCGTGGAGTGCTTATTGATCCTTCTTGTATGATTAATGTCATTACTGAAGAATTTCTTTTTACTTTGCAATTGAATCAAGTAATCTATGATGAAACAAATGTGGTTGTGAAATTATTTGATGCATTTTCTTCTCCTGCAATTGGTTCTATTACATTACCTATTGAGGTCCATAACAAACCCCTTGATGTGGACTTTGCTATTATTCCATCATCTGAACAATTTCGTGTGAAGCTAGGCTATCCTTGGCTATCTTCCATGAAAGCTATTGCTTCTCCTATTCACAAGTGCTTGAAATTTCCCCATAATGGTGAAGTTGTTACTGTTAATCATAGTCTCTTTAAACCAGCTGAAAGAACTTCTAGCGTTCCTATTGATTACTTTTGGCCTAAACAATTCCAATCTCTTCCTCCGCGAAGTGATCATCTTTTCAAATCTTATCAAAACTGGAAAAAAGATATGATCCTATCTCTAAGTGAACCTAGAACACCCAAACTTGATATTCCTATCATTCTTGAGAAGGAAGTTCTTCCTTTGAAAGATAAAACCAATGTCTTTCCTCAAGAAGATTCCCAACCCATCCCTATGGATGTAACTATGCCTATGTCTAATAAACTTTCTAAAGGTAGACCTATACCTCCTCGTCATGATGGACTTGGTCTCCTTCCTAAACCAAATATTCCTCCTTTATATGGAGCAGTTCCTCCTCCTTCCTATTATGGAGAGAAGAGACCTTCCTCTTCTCCTATTGTTCAACCTAAGAGACCACAACCTAAACACCCAAGTGAAAAGGATGAGAACATTCCTCCTCCTCAATTTTCTCAACTTCCTACTAAGACTAGACGAAATCGTTCTGCACGTGAACGCCGACGAAAGCGTCGTCTTAGAGCTCAAACTTTGCAATCCCCAAAAACACCTTCATCCAATATTATTCCATTTTCTCCTCAGTCGACGATTGAGCCGAAATCTCCTAAACATAAGATGCATGATGGTCTTGATCCTGTGCGAGTTAAAGATCCTATTTTTATAAATCCTGATGATGATATAGATGAAAATGTTATTCATGATGAAAATGTTACTCCTGTTCATTCTGATAGTGAATATGAATATGTTGATGTTGATAACCATTTATCTAACGCATTTTCTAAAGCACTTATCCTAGCTCCTAGACAAGAACACCGCGGCTTGGGATATGAACATAGCCCTTGTTTGGATCTTGTGATAGCTCCATCTGCTGTGTTGGATGTTCCTCCTCTAGCGTGTTTCCTACCTTCCCGAAATACTGATCAGCAAGATCGGGGGGTAGATGACGTGCTAGACTAGTGTCATTAGCATAGCAGACTCTCTCCTCCTCTCTTTTGTTACTTCTTCTATGTGTTATTCTCATTCTTCTATTTTTTGTCCTTAGTGTTGTCTACTTGAGGACGATGCAAAGCATTGAGATCTCTCTTGGTCTCTCTCATGTTGACTCAAAAGACACATGTGTTCCCTTCTTCTAGGTGATCTTCCTTGATTGGGGAATGAAGAACAACTATGCATACATACATATGATATACATGAATTATCATACAGCATACTGACCCTGAGGAAAGCGAAGTCACCTTGTGCTTTGTGTTTTGTGTTTATTATCCTTGGGCTTATCTCACACTTGGGGGCTAAATCCTTGTGGTAACGTGCTCCTTTCCCTTTTTCATTTCTTATATGTATCACTACCTTAAAGCAATCACCCCCGGTGAGGCGTGTGCGATTGCTTTAACGTAGGGGGGCATACATCCCGTTCATATCTTTTCAAGATACTTGAAAATTTCTTGACAAATTTAGCTTTGCCTTGAAAATTTTGATATCTTTCTTGCATGACTCATAGTGAGGGAACCTTACTATTGACAGTCATGGTTCTCCCTCGTGATCTTCCCTTTTACTTTGTCAATCGAAGTCATAAGATCCTTAGTCCACTGGGGGCTTGGTGTATCTTGCCTCCTTGACGTGGTGAAAGTTTTTCAATGTTGTTTCCTTGTACTTTAACGGAAGTATGAGCATACGCTTATACTCCCGCTAAAGTGGGGGCTAAATGTAGCATCCTAAAATTGTGACACTTGCAATTTTGACTGCATTTGGGTCTTCACGATGGCGATGCAACAGGGAACCTGAATGGAGACCCCGAAACTTGTTCATGACATCAAAAACTGCATTTCTCAGCACCCTGGCCTGATCCTCCTTGCACCCTGCTGCCCCTGGAGGTGGGACCATGGCGCCCAGCGCCCTGGTCCTTCAGGACTAGGGCACCCAGCGCCCTGGTCCCTGGCCCTATTTTGGGCCCGGTCTCTTATGGGGCTTCGGGTCTTTAAGTTTGCAAATTGGAAAATAATGTTTCTTGGTCGGCCTAAGGTCGGGAAAATCAGTCTTTTAACCCTAATTGGCAAGTATATAAACTACATTTCCTCTCCCATTTTGGAAGATGGAAAAAAGGCGAAAGCGATATTCAAACATTCAAGCATTCAAGCATTCAAGCATTCCTTCAAGCAATTGAGCATTCTAAGTCTCCATTCAAGGCTAAGTGTTGCATTCAAGACAAGGATTCAACCATTGAAGAGGAGATCACATACAACACATTACATGCTACATACATTACACCTTCACATGTAAGAATACAAACATTCTTACAACAAGGTATCAGTACTTGTTTACATTACAAACATTTACATTTACAGCATTCTCATTTCTTGGTTAATTCCAAAATCGGGGTTTGACCTAAAGGCAAACCCCTCATCCCTAACCCCCCAATCGTCCTCTCTTTTATGTGTGTAGGTTGCAGGTACGCGGCTGTAATTGAAGATCTGGAATCCTTGTGCAGAGACGAACAGATCCACCTTCGTTTCGCGGATTTTTCGGAGGACCGTGTGCACGCCGGGCGCCATCGTCCCGTCAACTTTCGCTCAAATTTGTAGAACAGCACCGTCTTGACATTTTACTGCTAATTCCAGGTCCGCAGCTTCATCCCATATCCCTATCTCTGTTTATAAGCGAATCTTTCCTACTTTACATGCATTCCTAGTTCAATCATTCTATCTACATTTCTTTACAAAAGAGGGTATCCTTGATATCTTAACCCTTGAAACTCATCTAGAATCCAATCTTGCATTGTGTGGGATTGGATCTTGTGGGTTTCAACCCCTCTTTTGAATGTAAAGTCTCTCCCCTAAGTGAAAACCATCAACCCTAGTGACCTCCCTTCTCTCTCCTTGGAGTTGGGGAGGGGAGAACGACTAGGGTTCGATTTTTCCGCTTTACAGTTACTAATGGTTTCTCTGCAACATGTGGCAAGGATAATAGAGACATTTTGATCAACCAAAGACTTACATTGAAACTTCTAATCATTTTGCTTGCAGGGGTGTTTCGAGCAGTCAAAGACAAATCTGAAAACTTCTAACGATTTGTTTTGCAAGGGTAATTTAGGAGTGTGTTTTCTTTTTAGAGTAAACAACTTCTATATGGGGATTAAAATGAATCTTGTGTCTCTCATGTTTGGCACAGTTGTGAACTTGTAGGGTGGACCGACAGTTACACCTATTATCCTCTCCCTTGCCTTCACGAAACTTGGGTGATGAGAAAGGTGGTTAACGACACCCGTTTTTATCTTTATTAGAGAATCACCTCAAGGGAATGTTTCAAAATAGGGGCATGTTGGGGATAGCATCTCTCCTAGCGCGACATCGAGCAGTGTTTTTCAAGCCGCTATACAAATACCTGGTGAAACAGCCAGAGTGTTGAGTGAATTCGTCGTATGTGGAGGCCTTCTTTGCATCGATAAGCTCAATTAGAGCCTTAAGTGGCTTGCTTCGCAAAATCATTGTTGGACTAGACTCATCGAAAAATTACTACATACCAATGTTATAGTGGCCCCAATCCTTCTACTTGTTGGCTCAGGCTTTGTGATACGCGCATGTTGAAGACACCCCTCATATACCCCCTAATTGGAGATAGAAAATTTCTCTAGATCCTCGGATCTCTAGAAATTTGAAGCTTGGCATGCCCAAGAAGTGTGTGTCAAGGGTGGAGCCAGTGCTGCCAAGCTTCTATCTATCCTGTTGGATGTGGTATTTTATGGTTAGGGGATTCAACAAGTATCGTCTTTGACTATCCTAGGAAGTACATGACTGATCTTCATTATCACACTTGTGTGTTTTCTGCGTTTGTTGTCATAACATCTTTGTCAAAACTTAATTCAAAAATATCAAACAATCTCACTTCCCTAGGTCCTAGCTTAGTCTCATCCTTCAACACTTGTCCTTTGGATCTATCAATTTTGCGTTAGTTGTCTCATTATGTTGTCAAAATTTATGTAGGTCAAGTGTCAAATTAGTTCATCTTAGTCTCATTTCAAATCTGACACCGTCACTATCGTCTACTAAGGTCTTTGACTTACATAATCAAACTTTTGTCGTCACAATTGCTAAATTATTACCTTGTCATCTGTTTCAAATCTGACATTGTCACTATCATCTACTAAGGTCTTCAACTTACATAATCAAACTTTCAGCATCTCAATTAGAAGTCATAACTTTGGTCCCTTATTCCAATCAAACATCGCTAATCAAATCTCAATTCTTATTTCTGGCTTGTGTTATCATTATCGTCCATCATCATCTCTCATCTCCTAATTTGTGTCATCATTGCCTTATTCCTAGGCCGTCAATCAAACATCAAACATCCAAAATCGAACATCAAACTTCATCCTCTTTCCAACTTCCTCAAAGTCGGTCTTCATCCTATTCTGGGCTTTAGACTCTTATTCTTTTTCATCTTTCATCTCTCCAATTCATCAAGTAATAGTCATGTCACAATTTTATTATGATGAGTTTGGTCATCCTTTATTTTCTTTTACTTACATCCCTAATCTAGATCCACCATCTCATTATCCCCATATTTATTACACAATCTCTAATCATAGTCCTCCATCTTATCTAAGTTATCTATCTGGTTCTAATCTCCCATCTTATCTAAATTCTCCATCCATTTCTAATCCTCCATATTATCTCACTTCTCCATCTAGTTGTAATCTTCCATCTTATCTAACTTCTCCATCCAATTCTAATCTTCCATCTTATATAACTTCTCCATCCGGTGCTAATCCTCCATCTTATCTCACTTCTCCCAGTTCTAATCTTCCATCCTATCTCGCTTCTCCATCCAGCACTAATCCTCCATCCTATCTCGCTTCTCCATCTAGTTTAATCTTCCATCTTATCTCACTTCTCCATCCAGTTCTAATCCACCATCTTATCTAAATCTTCCATCCAATTCTAATCTTCCATCATATCTCAATCCTTTGTCTAATCCTAATCCACCATCATTTTTCACACAGGCTATGACTGGGGGCATGAATTACACAATGCCATTATCATCTATGCCCCACCCATCCAATCAGTGCCACAAGTTGTCAGTGCTCCACAACATCAACCTCAAGTAGCATCACAGCCTACTATTTAACAACTGCGATTTAGTTACCTACAGGTACCGCCTTCATCCATTATTGTGATGAACATTCATGAATTGGCAAGTGGCACCAGTCACACTCTATGATCATATCTCAACTTACCATCCACTTCATCCTATCTTAGTCCACCTTCATCCATTTCGTCCTATTTCAATCCTCCACCATTCACTTCATCCTACCTTAGTCTACCTTTGTTCACCCCATCTTATCTCCATCCACCAACTTCACTTCCAACCCCCACACCTATCATTACTCCCCCACTTCCAAACACCATTGTAAACCTTTCATCGATTGAGATCGTCCACCCACAATACCTGTCACCTACTCCTACCATTGTTCAAAATCAATCTGATGATCCTCCCATCCTTCCATCCACCTCATCTATCTTAGTTGATCAACTTCTCATCCTTCCATCTACTCCATCTCCACTAGTGGAGGGACTCCCCATCCTTCCATCCAGTCAATTTATCCCAATTGAAGAATCTCCCATCCTTCTATCTACTCCATCTATCCTAGCTGAAGAATTTATCATCCTTATATCCAGTTCACACACCCAAGTCATTGAACCTTCCATCATTCCTTCCATTCTATCTGAAGAGTCTACTCACTCACCTCTCATCACACCATCCACACCAATCCCCTCATGCCAAGATCTTGTTCCAGAGTATGTTGAAAAAATTATTGATCCAAATCAAGATCCTAACTTTCCATCTACTCCATCTCAAGAGCCCTTATCATTTCCTCCACCAAATCAAGATCCTACCAATCCATCTACGCTATCTCAAGAGCCCTTATTAGTTCCTCTGCCAAGTCAAGATCCTCTCGTCCCATATACTCCACTCCTTGATCCTCCATTACCTCCTATCCAAACCATCCTACCACCACCACTCTATCTCCTTGGTTCGCTTACATTCATCCATGGAAACTCCCTCACAATAGAAGAACGTCTCATAGACACCACCCATTCTCCTCCATCTAATAAAGGACTAGCATCTTGTTACCCAGAGAACAAGTATCCTACTTTAGAAAAAATGCTCAAAAAAATAAACTATAAAGGTAAAGGCTTAGGCCTACATGAGAAAGCTATTTTGGAGCCCATCCATGTCAAAGCACATCCAGGATCTCATGGTCTTGGTTACATATCCCAAGGCACTTCATCCAAAAATTTTGGTACAACTAATGCAAAATCCAAGTATGCTTCCAAATACACCATCATGCCTCCCCATCGTTCCTCCAAATCATTTATTGCCATTCCCCCTCCTCCATCCTATAAATCCAAAACAACCATCCATCTTCCTCCTTCATCCTCTAAATCCATTTTGGGTCCATATATCCCAAAATCTACCTTCATATATTCCCAAAATCTACCTTCATATATTCCCCAAATTCTAAATCCATTTTGGACCCTTATATCCCAAAATCCCATCCTCCATCTTTTCCTACTCATCCCTCCATGCATAACTCCCATATCTCCATCACCCATCATAAAAATCCCACTCCTTTCATTCCTAATCAGGATCAACAAAGGCACATGTCCTCACATTCCATCCAAAATCCTACCTCCATCAATTCACCCATATTCCCTCCATCTCCTACTCCTCTGCACACTCCTTGCAAGGCTACTAACAGAGATTTGGATGCCAAATAAAAAATGTATAAAGCTCAACATACACATCAATATAAAGATGATCATGTCCACTCAAAAAAACATGTTCCAATAGTGCAAAAGATGATACAAAAATGCAATGAATCCCAAAGGCCACAAAGACCCACTAAAGCGAAAACAAAAACAATGTGGATTCCAAAGCAAAAAAAAACAAAGAAAAAAGAAGCAATGCATCCAAAAGAAGAACCTGCAATGGCATCCAAACTTGTTAGTGCACCAACTAAACATTCTCCCCCTCTGTCTCCTAAATATATTTTGGGTCCCTATGTCCCCACGCTATCTATCATAATGCCTCCATCATATTCGCATGCTACATCCATCTCTCCTCCACTCATCCCACATCCTCCACAATAGGTGTCAATGTTGGTCCTAATAGCATCCCCCCATCACACTCACTTTCCCTCATTCCATTCAAACACTTGCCACCAACATCTCCCTTACATTCCCCATCAAAACCATATAATCTAAGCCTTTGCATAATTCACTCCTTCCTAATAAAGTTGTACCAACATCCAGTGGTGACTCCAAAAGGGATCCTATTACCTTGATATGAAACTTGATGCTTGAGTCCTCAATCCATCTCCTTTATCACCTATCCTCCAAATCCATTTATCCTCATCCATCTCCATCCATAAATTCCAAGCAAATAAAAAAAAATCGGAAAATTCAAAAAAGAAGAAGAAGAAGAAGAAGAAGAAGAAAGTAAAGAGAAAAATCCGTCCACTGGTGAAAAATTAAAAAACAAATGCCTTGGACAAGTACCATGATGAAATCCTAGCAAACAAGCATCATGCATAATTCCCCTCATCCTTTTTCTCTCCACACTTGGGGGCAAGTTGTTATAGCCTTCTTTTCATTCCATCCTCATCTCCATCTGCCTACCATGTCCATCATATCGAATAAATTTCACCTCTTCCATCCTCTCTTGGATCTTGATAAAGTAAAAGGTCGTCATGTATACATGCTTAAGACACCTCTTGGCCTCCATTTCCCCATCTCACTTTTCCTCCATTCCACTTAATCCTTCGATATATCTTCGTAGTCCTTCTCCACCCATCTCCCTATCTTCCATCCACTTCCCTCATCTCAGCCTAGCCCTTATCCACTCATCACCCTATCTTCCATCCAATTCCCTCAGCTTCCTATCCCTCTACCAGTCATCTTATCATATCCATCCATCCACCGACTCTTATCTTCCAATTCATCCATCCCTCCATCTTATCATATCCATCCATCCACCAAGTTCCTCTCCAAATCATTTTCATCTTATCCTCCATCCCTTCGTCCCTCATCCATTCATCTCCCAACCACATCCACAATGCTTCCATCTCCAAATCCTTTTTAGCCTATCCTCCATCCTTTCATTCCTCCCATCATATCATTCCACTACCTCTTGCATCCCTTGTCATTGGTATCTAGCTCTAGGCTACCCCCATGCTATCCAATCCCATTCTTCGTATCAATCCATTTGCTCCTTGCAATCTGTCATCATGTGCAAATATTATCCATCTTCCTCAACTATCCAAGGTCAAACTCTAATCGAATCATCCAATCATATCCTTAGTCTGGTTCCCAGCCTCACTACAAGACTCGATCCTATCAATCATCATCATCAATCTCTGATTGCTTTTCCTCTTGACTGGGGCAAAATCATGCCTATCCATGGGTCTTCTTACATCATCCATATCTCTTATACTTCTTGTATGTAGATGTCATTGTATATAGTTGTGCATCGGTCATGACCTTCAAGATTATATCCTATCAATGGGTATCATCCTTGAGCATCTTGGTCATCATGATCATATTAGATCCTTTTATCGATCATCATTAATCTTTTATCCTGGTGTTGTTTAGAGATGTATCCTTCTCACCAACACCCATCATTTATCTTATACAAGATGTATCTTTCCTGAAACCAGATATTTTGATCTATCTTAGTCTTATACAGGATGTATCCTTCCTGAAACCAGATGTCTTCATCATTCTTTGTCTTATACATGATGTATCCTTCATGAAGCCAAACATCATCAAATAATTATCCAATCAATCAAATCCTTTAACAAAAGAAATTTGAGGCCCTTGTGTTGACTTTGATCCATTTTTATCTTTGTTCATCTTTTTAAGCTCCTCGGGTCCTATTTCCTCTTGGTCGCCATGATCCCTTATATCATGGTGCACTGGGAATAACATGGCTCAGGATGTTATCTTGTTGCTTTTGGTTTTTGCTTGGCATGTCTTTTGGATGTGTTCCTTGTTGTACCCTCATGAGGTCTCTGCTATCTCATGTTACATTAGGGCATATCTTCTGCCTGGGGTTCTTCTAGCACCGTTGCCTATAAGATCTCTGTAACTCTGTGTGGTGCTAGATTAGCCTGTGTCTCTTTTTTTATGTCAGTCCATGCATTGGCTATGAAATTCCACCCTATTTCCTCATACCTTGGTGACTCGCATACACTGCTAAATCAAAATAAGTGCTACATGACATCCTATTTTGTAGGTGCTCGTGCTCCATGATGTTTCCATCTTCATCTTTGCTAGATTTGCATTATCTCCTCTTGTTGTGGTTCTTGCTTTCCATCTTGTCCGTTGGGGCAATGTTTCTTTCAAGACGCCACTTGGTCCTTTCTCCCCGTGCACCCTCTTGAGGGGGCATCCCTACCCATTCCTTCATCCACGTGGGTCATTTTCTTGCTCCTTTCTTGATCACCCTTCCTTTTTTTCTCTCGCAAGTGTCTTATTGTCTTCGCATCAATGCTATTTTAGTGCCACTGCGAAGAGGGGCAAAATGTAGGCACTTAAATTTGGCTAATCAATTTAGTCAAATTTATTTCCTTTAGCCATTTAATTAATTAAATATCTTAATTAATTAATCTCATCCCTTGAATTAATTAATTTCTAATTAATTAATGTTCCTCTCCAATATCTTTAATTAATTAATTCTAAATTAATTAATCTCCCTCACCTCATTTAAATAATTAAGTAATTATTTAAATATGTCACATGTCTCCTAGCTCCTAACTACCTAACTAGCCCTCTTCTAACCTAACCTCCAATCTAACCCGTGGGTTCTAACCAACCCTGTAAACCGCAAACTAACCTTATCCTAACCTCCCTTCACATGTGTGTGCACACATATATTCCCTAATTTCCTTAATTTTAGAAAATTAAAGCCTATTTTGGGTGGCTTCCTCCCAAAAGAGACATGTGTCCTTGATGACACGTCATTCCTCCCCAAGACATGTGTCCCTCTTTTGGACACTTTTTCCTCTTGAGCTACTTGTCCTCTTTGAGGACAAGTGTAGAATCTTGTTCCACTTGTCATTTCTTGGATTGTCACTTTTCCTCCTTGAGGACAAGTGTTGCATTTTCCAATCCCTTCCAATCCTATTTAATCCCCTCTCTTTTTCTATCAACTCATCCACCTTTCATATAATACATTGTTATAATGCATAATTTCATCCACCATTAGCACATCCATATTGTCATAAACACTTCATACCATTCAATCCTCATATCTTGAATCCAATCACGATAATCATATCATGGAGCACAATCGAGCACGAGCTAGCATCATGAGCACACATCTTACCATGGGATAATCAAATCAAAGATTGAAAAATGGAGTTTGCATTCTTTTGTTTATGTTTTTATACTTCATTTGCTTTCTTTTCAACATCCTAATCTCTAGTTGTTTGAGCTAATTGTGTTTTCTTGATTGTCGTTGCATGTATTTCAATCTCTCATATTCAAGCACAATTTTCCCTCATAGATATCATGTGTCCTTAGAGAGTTATAGTTAGGGTATCATTCCATTGATTATTATCTCCATCTTTATGTCTCTCCCTTATCTATATCTCCTTACCTCTCTATGTATATCTCTCTCGCTTTCCCCTCTATCCTTCCCACTATATCTATCTCTCTATCTCTCTTTCCTATCCCCTGAAATCCTCTCTCTCCCTCTTTCCCTATCACTTCCGCTTTTTTATCTCTCCACTTCTCTATCCTCTCTCTATTTCTCTTCCTCTCTCCTCCTCTCTATCTATTTATTTATATCTTTATCCCTATCTATATCTATCTCTATATCCCGCTCACTCACACACACATCCCCTATTTATCCCTCCATATCTTTATCTCTATATCTCTCTCACTAACATAGACACACACTCCCTATTTTTTCATCCCTATCTCTATCTGTATCTCTCTATCATTCTTTTATACACTCCTCTTCCTTCATCTCTCCGACTCTTTATCTATATATCACCTCCTATGTTGTTATCTTTCTATCTCTCTATCTCCCTCTCTCTCATTGTCTCCCTCTTTCTATCTCTATTTCTCCCTCTCCCTTTATCTCTCTCCTTCCATCTCCCCCTCTCCCACCCCTCTATATTTTGCAAATTATATCTACTATGTCTCTCCTTTCTATCCCTCTACCTCTTTCTATCCCTATATCTCCCTCTCTCCTCATCACTCCATCTTTTTATATATCTCTACATATCCTCTCTAACACACACACACACACACACACACACACACACACACACACACACACACACACCTTGTTTCTCCCTCTCCTTCTTTATCTTCATCCTTATCAAGCTATCTCTATCGCTTTATATTTTCCATATCTATCTCTCACCCTCTCTAAATATTTCTCTCAATTACTTATTTGCATTGTCTTCTTTCTCTTTCACTCGTTCCCCCTCTATCTCTATCTCCATATATCTCTCTCCCCCTCCCTGTCTATATATAATTATCTCCACCTCTTTCTTTTATTCACTCCATCTATCTTGTATGATATCTCTATATCTCTATCTCCCTCTTGATCCCCTCTTTATCTCTTTCTATCCATCTCCCTATCCCTCTTAATCTATCTATATTTCCCTCTATGCATATTACTACCTCCCTCTCTCTCTCTCTCTATATATATTGATCTCTCTCTCTCTCTCTCTCTCTCTCTCTCTCTCTCTCTCTCTCTCTCTCTCTCTCTCTCTCTCTCTCTCTCTCTCTCTCTCTCTCTCTCTCTCTCTCTCCTTATCCCCCTATTTGTCTCTTTATATACCTCTCTCCCCCTTCTATTCGTGTATATCAGAATATACACCAACTAGATATCTGATCAACTCATACTCATATTGACTTATTATCTGATCACAATACTTCATCTATCAATTCATTAACATTACCGGTAACCATTTACAGATCTTTGATAAATAGCAATAAATTTATCATAATTGGTAATAAGAAAAAATGCATGAAAACATAAACACTATGAAAAACACCAAGATTTTTGACGTGGAAACCCAAATGGGAAAAACCACAATGGGGATTAGAACCCACAATAATTTGTACTCTTTCGAAGTACGCCCTGTTAGGAGCTTACAATACGCCCGGTTAGGAGCAGACCCTGTTAGGAGTCACCCGGTTAAGGAATTTGCCTGTCACTCCATCTAGGAGCTTAATGATCTATTAGGATCAAATTGTTTAGAGGATTTAAACACTCTTTGTGAGCTTCCTTGTTAGGGGACTTAGATGGCAAAGCCCTGTTAGGACCTACCTGGTTAAGGGATTTATGTTGTTGTAATTGTTAGGGAACAACAGTGAAAAATGATATGTTACTTTGCACTTTCAGCTTGCTAAATCATATCCAGTTATAGTTCACAGATTGCAACACTCGGGAAGATCTCTAACCTCTCTAGGATGGCTTAACTCATTCTTCTAATGCCACCGACACATGAAACATTAGTTGTGTTGCCCTAAATAGCCATAACAACTGAGTCGGCCATAAAACCTAATTACATCTTGAATTTACAATATAGATCATATCAGATCAATATCTAGATCATTACAACAATTTACAATATAATATCAACTATTGATTATGCATAACCCATCAGCCAAATCCGATTTGTACTGAATTCAAACCCTCAGAACATTCTACAAAGCACTTTGCACATTCCTGAGAAATTCTACCATCTTCCGCGCCAAAACACAATTCAAATTATTCACGCGGGTTGTGTCGTGTTATCTCCTTCATTTAGATTTGCAACCAATCACCGTCATATTAAAAATCTTTACCAATTGAGTGAATTCATCACTAGTCCCAAAACCCTACTAAAACCCTAGCACAACTCCATCGGAGATTCAAAGCATGCCTTTCGAAAATCAACATAGGATGCAGTCCTGGTCACATACACAAATCCATCATAAAATCTTATGTCTCAAACCACAAGTCTCCAACCATCACCGATTTACAAATTCAATCAAAATATTGTCTTTTACCGGTTGAAGTCCTAATTCTCAATCCTGTCGGTAAACACTGTCAAAATTAAAAATTCTAAATCTGGTAGACCAAATTACTTATCCAACAAGTCAGACATGAAAGTTCATTTGTAACCATCATCAAACATTAATTGACATAGGTGGCCATCAATGACAACAAAAATAACTGATCATGTCATCATCAATCTTCTACCGATACAGTCATCAACCCATCTGCATCAGTTATGCCAATCATGCCAACAAAAATAATTAAAAAACAAAAAGTTCCTCAAAACCCGTACGAGTTTTGAGGAACATTATATTTTATAAAAAAAATCAAAAGTATGGGTTTTGAGGAATATTATTATTTTTTGTAACCTATGGGTTTTGGCCATTTTCAACCCCAAAACCTGTGGAACAGTAGCAAGAGGAAGCCAAAAAAAACATAGAACCTGCGCAAGTTTGGTATCATTTTGGATTATCTTAGCATTAAGAGCAATTTTCAACAATGGCACCCCATCAAACAGGTAAGATTTGATTGGTTTGATTATTTTTATTTGCATTTTAATTGAAGTAGGGTTTTTTAATTGATTTAAGTTTTGTTTGTATTAATTTGATGTCAAATTCTACAAGCAATCCCCAAAAATGAAATAGACAACAAAGACCTCCTCCTGCACAAGCAAACCTTGTAAACATTGCACATGAGCAACAAGAAACTCCTCAAGACGTTGCTCCACAACCATAAAATCCTCAAAATGTTGCTCCTCAACAACCACTGCCACCCCTAAACCCTCCACGTCCTCCATTAGATCATGTAGATGCCACACAAGAGGATCTCATCAATCACCTTGCACAAAATAGTGTCTAAATTTCTATATTGGTGAATAGGCTGAGGTCCTCAAGTCTTGAGCACCACTCAACCCTTGCCACAACGCTAGAAACAATGACCAATGTTGCAAATGAGGTATCTAGGGAGGTTACGAAATGGGGTTCATGGAGGGATAGATGTCAAACATTTTATGCGGATGGGTTGTCATATGATGAAGTGAAAAAAAGAGCATACTTAAAGCTGACATATATGCTCTTTTCACCGATCCTATTACCAGTAACAACCTAGAACTAAATACGACTCAGTTTCTTATACATTGGTGTGTTCATGCTAGGCCGAAAGAAGCTTTTTGGGATAGGTGGTATATGGTCTTTGACCAACCGCCTTGTAATAATTGGGAGGTGCCTCTATATTTTTTGAGAAATTTATATTGTCAGTTTATCCTCAGTGAGAAGCCGAATTACTTTGATATCCGACAATTTCAGGGTAGAGCGAGAGGCTCTGCGTAGGATAGACTTGGGGCCCATAGGGTGGTACAAACATAACATAGGAGGCATACAACTCCTAAAACCATGGTTCATGTCAGTGTCCCTATATCCTTGAAGGAGTCTATGGAGTTATAGACTCTTCAGGCAACTACATCATTGGTTGATGTCATTGTTCAGCATGGCACACAGTTGGTCAGAGTAGAGGATGTACCAGCACCTGTGACACCTCCTTCATTAGTGACACCTCCTTTACCAATGTCACCTCATGCATCATTTGGCATGGGCTAGCCCATTCAACATATGTGAGCCACCTGCCAGGTGTATGTTCTGGTGTAGACACTGACGCGGATGAGGATGGTTCAACATCTCATTCGTGTACATGTTGCAGGAGTAGATGCCATGCTTCCACTATAGAGGATGTGACCCTCACCGATGACCTAATGAGTATGTTGTTCCCTCGCTATCAAAAATAGGTGTGTTTAATTCTGTTTATGACATGTTATAAATTAAGTGACTAAATCTTATAAAAAGAAATAAATTTTTATTTTTAAAACAATTTAAAGTGACATATAAATAAAATGCATTGTAGGGTGTAGCAGGTGGTGGGAGTACACCACATACTTTTCAATTGACTCCACGATCATGAGTAGTTTCACCACCAGAGGTAAATATTTGTAAATTTATTCAAAATATAATAATACATTAGTTTCAAAATATCTTTTGTTAATATATATGTGTGGAGGCAGAAAAAGCGAGACTGGGTGACTTGGACCTAATCCCACTTTTGCCAAAACATTGGGAATATAAAAGAGCTTAGGGGGATAGCTCACTTTGGCTACTTCTTGTGAGAAAGAGAGAGCCAAGGATTATCTCTTAGGGTTTCTATTCCTCTTGTTGTATATGAAGATAAGATGTGAAGAATAGGGTGTGATTGATCAACTAGACTAGGAGATGAACAATGCAGCATATATGAAGTAAAATTGTAGAAACTTACAGATTTGAAACTGAAAATAGAGAAGGGGGAGGAATTTGAATGTGTATCTGGTGTTGAAAAATGAGCCAAATAAAGTTGCAACTGAAGACCTGCAAATCTGATGTTCTTAGCTTCCACCCTGCCAAATTTCACTTGAAACTAGGTGGACCAGGGCGTAGGACCAGGACACCCAAAGAGGACCAGGACGCCTAGAAAGGACCAGGGCACCCAGAGAGGACCAGGGTACTTAGGGAGGACCAAGGCACCACACCCCTATCTTGGTGATTTCTGCTCAAATTTGATCTTCGGAACTATGTATGCGTGCTTTGTCGGACCTGAAATTTGTAGCGATGATAGAATCTTGTACCGGCACCTGTAATTGAAAATAGGGTTTTGGGTGGCTATATAGGGTTTTGCCTTAGTCAAACCCCTATTTTGGTGATTTCCACCTCCACAAATAACCAATTTGTATAGTAAAATAGTGTGTGCAGGAATCTTGTGTGTGTGCAAGACCCTAGAATGAATGCAAACAATCTAGAGTAAACCCTAAATGCTTGTAATTGACAAAGTAAATGCTCTGAATCAATTATGCAAAGTGATATAAAGAATAAATATAAATATGATAAATATAAATATGCAAATTGATGTAATGAAGCTCATACAAAGACATGAAAACAACAAGAAATCATACCCAACCTCTAAGGGAGGGGTACAAGCCAATCGCCAGTCGATGATCTCCTATTATTCTTCAATGTCTTCAAGGCTCCTAATTGATGGTGAATGCTTGACAAATACTTGAATGTTGTTGAATTTTCGTGAAGACTCCACATAAGCTTCTCTTTCACTACAAAGAAGGCTCCTTGTGTACGCTCCAAAAGCTTTTTCCTGGATTCGATTAGATAGACAGATGCCTTCAAATGAAGAAAGAGAGCTCTTATGTATGAAACCCTAGATCTTAATTTCATCTTTAGGCCGACTTAGAGATTGAATTTCCCACCAATTTATTGGGGTTAAGAATTATAATACCATAGGATCATGCTCCTGAAATTTTGAGAAAAAAGTCGAGGACCATGTGCACTTTGCACATGGTCTGACCAACTTTTCACCAAATTTTCAGGGTTGTTAGATATGATGATATTAGAGTGAACTCAAAGTTACAATTTATTTCGAGATGTTTTGATATGCGAAATCGGGCCTTAAAGGTTGAAATAGGACATAATTAGGGTTTATGATTAAATTATTTATTGGAGGAATAAAATTAAAAAGGGGCACACTTAGGGTAAAGGGCCCAATTTTATGATGTATGAAGTGATGAAATAGGATTTTAGATTTAATTAAATTAATTCATTAAATGATTAAAGGGAAATCACAATGCAAGATGCAAACACACTAAGGCGGGTGCTAAACTAAGTGTGGAATTGTACCACCCTAGCAAGGGTGTACAATTTACGACACTACATTTAGCCCCCACTTTAGCGGTCATATGACACTACGTGCATATGCAAGCTAAAGTAAAGAAAAGTAAATATTCATGAAAAATGATATATCCACAAGTTATCGGGTGAAGCCCCCAACGGTATCTGCAATACACAGTTAGGAACCGCACCCTACAAAAGCACATGTTAGATAAAACCACAAAATCACCTAAATTCTTACTAAGGAAGGTGATGAAAAATTGAGGGTAGCTATATGCACCCCCCCCCCCCCCCTCCCCCCCCCCCTTGTTTTGGCTTGCTAATTTTAGTGAGTTGAAATAGGGTATCATGTTTACCACATTGAATTGTGAAAGAAGATTGATGACAAATGCTCACAAGAAGATTTGATACAAGATCAAAAACTAATGGAGAATCATTTGGTAAGAAAGAGGACTAAACCTCAATTCCAACACAACAAAGAGTGTGAGGATTTGAGAGATCTCTAACATAAGATGAAAGGTTTAAATGGAAAAAAATGTATCAGATACAATCCAAAAATGCAACTCCATAAAGGAATTTGGAAAAGAATGGAGAATTGAAATGACATCAAAGAGAGATTATTTATAGCAACACTCTTCTAAAGAAGGCAAGAGGTCCTCATCAGGGACATGCACGTTCACAAAATAGAAGGGTTAATTATAAAAGATGCTACTCAATGAAGAAAAGAAATTTATAAATGATCAAAGACTTCCAACACCAAGGAGGAGGTCCCAATTAAGGATATGTACTTAAGATCCCCATTAGGGATGCTTGTTCCAATATAAGAGAAGAAATTCAAATATGAATACACCTCTACAATCAATAAGAAATCCTTATAGAAGACACTACTTCACAAAGGGGAAATTTTAATCTTAAGGAGGAAAGATGTTTAAAATCACTCTTGCCCCCCATATATAGGGAGAAGAGATGAGATAGAAATAGGCTATTATGTTGCTCCCAAAAAGTATGATTGCACGTGAAATAATACCATCATGAATGGCAATGAGCCCCCAGTAAGTGAGCTACCAATGTCGCATAATGATGAGCAACATAATAGCCATCAATGTTATTTAAAGACATGATATATTGAATGAGGTATTTGAATATGACATGTTAAATTCTCTACTATAAGTAAGATTAAAAACATGTATAAGATGATGAATGTTAAGAATTCTTTGGAAAGAGACAAGTTTATAGAAGAATAATAGGCCACCCAATCATACTTTTCTTGCACACAAGAAATCTTAGGAGAGGGATAAGTGTAATTCATTAGAGCCTTATTCCTAGAAGAAGGGATTTTAGAATGAGTAGAATATAAAGTCTCATAAGGGGGATTAGAAATATCTTGAGGAGATTCACAAAGAGATTTGTTCATCACCAAGATTTCCTTATGAGGGGGATGAGTGTTGAAAGAAGTAGAGGATGATTTGATTAAGATAATATTATCATCACTACTAAATATAGCATTCACATTGATAGATGGTCTTTTAGATTCTTTGGTGGGCTTAGAAGGATCATATCCAAGTCCAAATGAATCTTCATGTGTGTTATGTTCTAAAGGAACTTTAACTCCTTGTTCATTTGTGCCACAACCATCACCATTCTAGCCACTCTTAGCTAAAATGTGAAAACCAGGACCATAAAGGGATGCCAAATCAGAAAGAGATGGTGATGCCTCATAGGTCTCAATGCTTGAAAATAATGCTCATATTGTGTGTTTTTATTGAGTTAATTTGCTTTGAGTCCTTTTGAGGAATAATGAAAGTAAGCATGAGTTTGAACATTTGAATGTGCAATGAAGTAATCTTTAGCTCTTTCATAATTTGCCTCACCTTTGAGTTTGTCTTGGATTTCAAAGTTTTACTTCATGAATTCACCTTTGGAGAGAACTTCAAGTGTGATATTATGGAGTGAAGTGCATCATTTCAATAATCAATTAAGACAAGATTTGAGCGCTCAAAGCAGATTTGAAATTTATTTAATGATGAGTCGACTTGGGTAAGTTTTTCATTTAAATTTTATTCCATAACAAGTCGGTCTTAGGGTAAGAGACACACCTATTCATCCAAATCTCCTATAAATCAAGAGTTGAAGCAATCATTTTAGCATCAAATCAAACCAATTATCTCTTCTTTCGTCAAAAACCGTCAATAAGATGTGGCAGAATAGTGCATCATTCGTTCTGCTCGTCATGGGAACAAACCATCAACGCAAGCGCATCCGATGGTTGGTTTTACACTAGGTGTTCCCTTGTATCGCTCTCCAAGGTGTTTGATCATTCTAAGCCACCTCATAGCAACACTTTCCCTTGATCGCTCAAAGTGGAAAAAATGCTCAAACTTTGACATTGTGTAACTCGGATACCATGGCACTTATGGATGATTCGTTTGAATCTACAGGGTCATGTTGTTGGTGCCTAAAAAATCCTCTCTTGGTTTTGGAAAAATCGATTCCATTTTCTTGTGGTGATATTTTTTATGTCGCATCAAAAACCATCAAAAACCATCAATGAAAGGTGGCAGAATAGTGCATCTTTCGTTTTGCTCGTCATGGGAACAAATTGTCAGCGCGAGCGCATCTGAGTGGCTGATTTTACACTAGGTGTGCTTTTTTCTCACTCTCCAAGACGTCTGATCATTCCGAGCCACCTCGTAGCGATGCTTTCCCTTATGCGCTCAAAGTGGGAAAAAAGGTCAAACTTTGACGTTGCGTAACTCAAAGACCATGGCACTTATAGATGAGTCGTTTGAACCTACGGGGTAGTTTGTTGCTGCCTAAAAAATCCTCTCTAAGTTTTGGACAACTTGATTTCATTTTATTGTGGTGAATTTTTTTTGTCGCATCAATTACTGTCAAAAATCGTTAGTGAAAGGTGGCAGAATAGTACATCTTTCATTTTGCTCGTCGTGGGAAAGAACCGTCAACATGAGCGCATCCAGGTGGTTGGGTTTATGCTAGGTGTATCCTTGTATCTCTCCCCAAGATGTTTGATCATTCCGATCCACCTCATAGCGATGCTTTCCCTTAAGCACTCAAAGTGGAAAAAAGGTCAAACTTTGACGTCGCGTAACTCCGAGACCGTGGGACTTATAGACGAGCCGTTCGAACGTACATGGTCGTGTTGTCCCTATTGGTGGGCTTATTAGACCATAAATATAGAAGTTATTACATTTTATTGTTCATTATTTACCCTAGGACATGGCTATAACAATTTTGACAAAAAATATTAGAACTTCCTCAATATACAACCAAATCAAGTGAAACAAATTGAAAATGGAACATAACTCATCAATGAATCATTCCCAATTGGTTTTATAGCCAAATGAAAGAGGAATCAACAAGATTTAAGGTTGTGATTAGGCTGTTGCATGTGAGAATTACAAGAAAAGTGCAGCAAATGATAAGTTTCTTATTGAATATCCTTCAATACATAAAAAATCCTTCAAAATTATTTATATTCAAATGGTACAAATTTGGGCTCTCAAAATTTGCAAATCAGCCCCATGGGCACTTTTATATATAAAATTTGGCATCTAATATAAATGATCAAGCTCATTACTGTTTATATTTACAAAATTTTGCATCTAAATATGCAAATTGCAACTTCTTGTTGTTTTTTAATACAAAATTTAGCATCTAGATATGCACATTACAACTCATTGTTTTTTTTTAATACAAAATTTAGCATCTAGATATGCACATTACAACTCATTGATGTTTTTATATACAAAATTTGACATCTACATATGCACATTACAACTCATATGCATGTAGAGAACATCCAAAAAAGAAAAGTTACAACGATTCACAAAAGATATATATAAAATTGTCAAAATTATTCTACCATATTGTAGAATTATTCTTCTAGATGGCCCAAAATCAATCAAGTGAACCTTCTGGATCAGCTCTAAACCTTAGTGTCTCAAGTATTGCCTCGTGGTCAGATTCACAAACTTTCTACAAGTCCTTGTTAAGAGGTCTACCATGATATTTAATCAAATGAATATTTGTTGCAACAAGAAGGTTTGAGTAATGAAGAATATGTCTGTGTCTGAAAATCCTCAAACAACCAAGCATTAGAATTTTTGATAGGGTACCTGAATTTTATAGAAGGATAAGTTAATGCCAAAATCAATACAATGACTAATAAATAAATGAGTTTAAGAGGTCTCAATACAACTCGGCATGGTACAACAACGGTACCTTCTAAGCCACGTCCCCATAACAACAACGGATCCTATTGGGTACTCAATACCCTCTCCATCAACCACTGTAGAAGTCAATTTCTTTTTGGCCTCAATACAATGACATAAAAAGTAATTTGTTCCTTCTTCGTTGTTCTCATCTGCAATAACTACATATACATGGCCTGCATTTAATAGAAGTATATAAATTAATACCAAAATCAGCATAAGTTAATACTAATAAATTGAGCTTAAAATTGGTTTTACCCAAGTAACAAATTGCAACCCTTTACCTGGTTCAACTATGCCTGATACATGGTTAAAATCCACTTATGCTTCAATCTGGTTCATTTTTAGTGCTCTAAGAAGTTGATATGTATCTAGGGTTTGCAAAGGTCTACAAGACCATTGGTCAACCCACTCTTTTGATTCACATTCATCCCACACAAAATGCATACACGAAGAGCAAAAGTATGCAATCTGTCTAGTATAAATAACTAGCAATGTTGCATTTGAACTTATAAATGAATGCATGTCAATTTATCTTATAAGTGTACAACAATATAGATGATTTTCAATGTTAAATTCACATATTAACCAAAAAATCTAGAAACCATAGACTTACCTGCATTACCTAGTCCCATCATAGAGTTACACCATTGCACAATTGTTTCTACATCTATTAACATTGCACCACCTTCGTACTTCAATTCCTCTCTAGTAAGAGATCTTTTCACACATGCTCCCGCACCATCATGCTCTCCCTTTCCATGCCCTGCCTCTATGAAATTCCAAAAATGTTGCAAACCACTTGTCACATGCATCCTAGTCAACCAGTAGAACATCCTTGCATTCTTGAATTGTGCAGTGCAATTGTCTGACCATATTAAGTGTTGGTTGTATCTTATATATCTTTCCCTTAAACTATCATAGAAGACTGTAAAGCATCCTTGCACAAACTCTAAGGAATGAGTACGATCATCGCTGATATAGAAGTGATATTCTCTTATAACCTTTCTATCCTCCTTGGTGCTATCATGTGCATGCATGAATGCTATGTGTACAAAAATTGTAAATTGTGTAGAGTGTGTTGGCATTTTTATGATGTTTTGATTGTCACTAATGGACACACACTTTCTTGATGTATGAGTTAAGCTCAACTGGTTATTGTTCCAATCGGTATTATGTATTATTGAAAGTATAGTCTTTAGACTATTGGTATTTTGCAGAAGATGGTTTACTGGTCACAGATTGACTGAAGATCCCAAGCTGTATGAAGACCCCAAGCGGTTCGAGGATCTCAAGCAGTACGAAGGACCCAAGCGGTAGTTAACTTTTGATCGAAACACTATGATCTTTCAGTCTTCATTTTTGACAACCGTTAATCGGTATATTGTATTAACCGATATATATCTGTGATGAGTTACCAACCGATATTACTGTAATGTGTGATGAGTTATCATTCAACAACACTTTGGTGGTGTGTTTGTGTCATGTTACCAAATGTGTCTAGATGCACTGTACCTAGGAACTTGTAGTCTAATTCTATTGGATCGACATGAAATCAGATTCCTTTATAAGGACATCATGTCTAGGGTATGCATGTGTGAGATATAGAATAAAAAAGGTTATGTGTGATTATTGAAGAGAAGATTAGGTCTGTGTGAAGAGATAGAGTGTGGAGATATTGAAGACTGAAGTAATGCTGAAATGCATTAACAAGGAGCTATCAAGGATCTAATTAAGCATACTATGCTAGCATCTAGATCATTCACTTGTTGATTACTCACATCTTCAACAAGTCTAAAGCCCTTAATCGGGTAGGCTCAACAAAACTTTTGTAAATCCTCTAACAAGGTGGTTCACAACTGTGGATCTTAAATCCTCTAATGGGTAGTCTTTAAAGGGGATTATCTCCTAACAAAGATCTAGATTCCTAACAGGATTTGTTTTGGTGAAGAACATCGTATGACCTTAACCGGTCTGACCTTAATCGGTCTGATTACTATTCTACAGATAGTTACTTGTGAGTTTCTGCTCATCGTGGTTTTTCCCATTTGGGTTTCCACGTCAAATATCTTGTGTTATGGTGATTGTGCTCTTGTGGGTGAATGCTTTGTTTTCTATTTGGTTTGCATTTATCCTAACCGGTTTATTAGTGAATCTACTACATCGGTTATCTGCTAAATTGTTTAAAAGTCTACTTATAGTATATTTTGGCATACTAATTCACCCCCCCTCTTAGTTTTCATCAATTGGTATTAGAGCAAACCTTTGTATAAGTCTAACCACTTGGAAGGAGATATGGGGGAATACAGTGTGAGGGAACTTACTCATCATCTCACTCAAACTGAGAGAGCCTATGATGAACTCAAAGTCAAGTACAAAGCCTCTTTGGCCAAAAGAAGAGAGCATGCTGAGAAACTGATGGAACTCACTGAAAATAGCTCTTCTAATGAAGCTGACATGGATGCCCTAGTTGAAGAAGTTGAAAAACTGAATGAATCTAAAATCAATCTAAGAAGGGAGTTGGAAGGACTGATTATCAAAATCAGTCAGGAGCTTGAGAATAGAAGGAAAGCTGAAGATCTGGTACCCTTACCGCTCATCTCTAGGAGAGTAAAGTGGAAAAAGAAGTAATACAAGGTGAACAAAACATGACTATTTATGAGAATGCAACCTTGATGGAATCCAATGTTGCTATTTCCAAGGAACTTACTGAGTCAAAGGAAATACTTGCCAAATTCAATCAGAGTACTGCTAAGCTAGAGTAAAAGTTGGAATAAGAAAAACCAGCAAAGGATACCACTGGACTTGGTTTCTCTAGGTATGAGGAAGGTGAGACCTTTGGAACAAAAGTTGAAGCATCAAAGAAGCAACTGACATCCAAGGATAAAGGTAAGCAAAAATTTAAACCTGTTTACTTTAATTGTCTCAAAGAAGGACATACTGCCAATGTATGTATAAGCAAGGCCTACAACAATTTTCCTTATTTTCAAAACAATATGCCTAGATCCAATAGATTCAATGGAAACTGTTATGCATGCAACAAGTTTGGGCATAGAGCATTTGAATGCAGGTCAGTTTTGCACAACACTGGGAGATATTCTCCAAGGACTCAAGGAGTTATTTCAGAACTTCTTGTGAACCGGAATCCTAACCGATACAATACCTATGACCATCGGCCAGTCAGTTATCAAGCGGCAACTGGTTGGAAAGCAACTTGTTTGGTCTATCGTGGTAGCGGTCACATTGCTGCAACATGCAGAAGGAAGAATGGAAGTATGAATAACAGACCATGGAGAACACTTGGAATGGTATGTTATCATTGCAGCAAACCGGGACACACTGCCAGAACTTACAGATTGAGAAAGAATCTATCGGGTGATATATCGATCACTCCAGAAGGGAAGATTGATATTGAAACCATTCAGGTAGAAATGAATAAAACTTGGAAAAAGAAATCAGAAGAAGAGTCACAGGATGAACCTGCTTCTGCACCTAGTGTGGAAGTCTCTGAACCGGCAAACTAAGTTTCGTAAAAGCTTAGGGGGAACATATCAGTGAAATATTTTGAACCCCTGATTTATATTAGTAAAGACCTTTACCAGTATATGTTACCTATCAGTTGGTAGAAGATCTGAAGCGGTAAAATGCAAAATTAGGGTTTGTACCCTAGCAGTGATGCATTTATTATGATCGGTGAGAGTTTGTTTAAAAGGGTTTTCGTCATCATTTTCACTTATCTGTTTACAAAAGAAGAATCTTTAAGAGCAGAGGAACCAAAGCAATTTGTTTAACATTTGGAGAAATCATGTGCGAAATCTTGCAATCATCTTCAAGCAATCAATGAAGAACACTAAGCGGTGAACTAGCAACTGAAGTGGTGAACTGTGCGCGATATTGGAAAACCTAAATTTCAGATTGTGAAGGTATTTTTTGAAAATTCTTTCTTATCATTTGGTTATGGCTTTTGCATCACATTCTAGTTCTAGTGCACCTGAAGATACGCTTGATTTTATTCAAAAGAAAATGAGATACAATGCCCTATCTCAAATTCCCGTCGGAGTCATTGTCGAGGGAGATATGTCAGGGTATATAGACTGTAAGTTGGAAGACCTAGGATGCCTAGTAATTCACTCCCAGCTAAGTTTGTTCTGTGGAGATGACAAGAAGATCAAACCAGAGTATAGCATCCTCGAGAAGATGAAACTACACAATGCAGTATACTTTCTGGAAGAATTTACGGAAGAACATATTCGCGTTATCCTCAGCAGAGTGCATGGTGATAAGATGTATCTCGAATGGACCTATGACATCACACCGGAAGCGATTCATGCCATCACCGAATTCTGCAATGTTGGAGAAGTACCATTTCTACGGAAGGTCACCAAAACTAAAATGACAGAACTCATTGGTTTTGTGAGTGACCAACGAGAAATGACTGTCAACACCATTTTTGATGATCTGGTAAAATACGCTTGCATGGTGATTGGTTACAAAATATTTTATGCCAACAGAATGAATTTTGTCCCTGCTACTACGGTGAATGTTGCTTACATGATGATCAAGGAAGATACTAAATATGACCTATGTACCTACTTACAGAAGCAGTTGTTGGTGAATCTGAAATCCATCAAATAGGACAAATCACTGAGGTTCAAGTTTGGCCAACTTCTGGTTGGTCTATTCTTCTATTTTCAAGGTTATTTCCCTAGAATCGGTGATGTTCAATGGTCTACTAACCTATCGGTTTCCAGACAGATTAAGGAGAGTCTACAAGCAGTGGGAACTGCATATACTGAGGTTCTAGGTAAGTATTTTGATAAATTCAAACGAAAGATGAACCAGAGAATGAGGATATCTAGTGATATAGTGAAGAAGTATGAAGATGACATTTGCTTCACAATAAGGACATATGATTGCATAATGAAAGCTATGGAACCTAGAAAGGAAGTAGTTGGCCCTATGGGGTATGAAGTGGTGAATGACATATTGATCGGGTATGCCTCTACCCTACTTGCCTCACCACTGGATGTAAAGAAGAAAAGAACTGGTACCTACTTGGATAGAGTCACACCGATTGAGGAACCGAAGCAGAAAAAGGGCAAAGCAATACCATCGGTATCTGCACCGGTTACATATGACAACCCGAAAGTGACCAAGCGGTCACCAGCCAAAAAGAAACCTGAGATTATTCCGGCAAAAGTATTCAAGAGGAAGCGGAAATCCAGGAATCACTCACCAGAGTTAGAGGACACTGAATCGAAGGTTGAAACAAAGAAGTCAAGGCAATCAAAAAAAAATTCAAAGTCTGCTGGTAATGAACCAACAACTTCTGCACCAGTAAATATAGATATTACCTCTTATAAACCAATGACACACTGTCAGAGGACAATAAAGAATACTAGGAGGAAATTGCTTGATGACTTGAAGGAACATTTTGATGACTTTAATGATAGTGAGAAAGAGAACGTAGAATAGGAGGTCATTAAATATTTATGTATTAATGATCGGTCACCTTCTGAGATTGAATCTGTTACTCCAAATTCTTTGTATAATTATTTGGATAATAAATGGCACATTGCCATTGAAAGAGAACAAGAGATCAGGGAGAAATTTTTTGCACAGTACTTTCCTGATGCTTCAAATTCTGAGTTATTTGAAATTATGGATAAGAACAAAGGCATCTTCTTTATGAGGAGGCGACTCAGGTTACTAGAAGGTAAAAATTCTGAAGTAGAAAAGGATACACACATACATGTTGGCATTTGGCATTATAACAGACAATGGGAGGCCATTTGGCATTATAATAGAAAATGGGAGATTGTTGACATTTCAATAAGGATATTGAGAAGGTTGTTGATGATTATGGATATAACTGATTAAGAATGATTTAATGTCTTAATATTATTATTTTGTCATTGATGTCAAGAAATTGATTTTCTAATTTAGTATGATGTTGCCATATCTTGAGAAGTATGATTTGATGAGTATAAAGATGTCAGTAAAAGACACAGAAAGAATATGATGAATAAGGGGATGAATAAGGTATTCAATGGGCAACTATTACCGAGTAAGACAATGATGAGATCATGATGTTTAGATTGTTTTAACATCATACATATGTTGTAAATTGTAAGGTTAATACTATACTATGTTACCGAGCAAAGAACCTAGTTGGTAAACCCAAGGAACCTAGTCGGTAAAACCTAAGGTTATCGCAGTCGGTAAAACCTAAGGTTATCGCTATCAGTTAATGAAGGCAGAATGTCTACCGAGTGAAGTTTAGTATTTACCGAGTTGTAACTGAGTTGTTACCGAGTTGTAACCAAGCTGTAACAGAATACATTAAATGGTTACATGCGTTATTTAATGAAGAAAGCTGATGAGCTAGAACTGATTAAATGATTGGTATGTCGTGCATGAAGTTTGTTAAAGAATCTATGGCAAAGGAAAATCGGCATGAAGATCTACAACACAGATTGAACCGCAATACCCTAGCACAAGTTCCAAGAAATGTATGCAAGTTCCAAGGTAGGGTAAAACATTTTTCAGATTGAAGGATACATTGAACCTGGACAAGATTGAAGATCTGATGGCTATGATTGATCATGGGAAATGTGATCAAGGAGATTAAGCGGTTAGCTAATTGTTTATAAATAGGGAGTTGTTGATAAACAATGTATGTGGGCAAATGTATGCACAGGGATGCTACATAGTGATTACCGAGCACATAAGCTTGAAGACCTATTTGAATAACAGAGTATAGAAGCCCAGCAGATGGACAAGATTAGTTCTATGTCTATATTGTATTGAGCAAATAAGAATCTGCTTTAGCATTTTAGATGTGAAGTTGCAGATAGATTTTTATTACTATTATTTTGTGAAAGTGACATAAAATCTCTTAACTGAGTGGACTTAACAGTCTTATTTGTAAAACCCTCTAGCAAGGTGACATTCTGATTGAGTGTTCGAAATCCTTTAACAAGGTCACTTCTAACAAGGTGAAGATCCTAACAGATCTGAGGGAAATCCCTTAACCGGGTCACATCTAGCAATGTGTTTGTAATCTTTAACAGGATTTGCTTTTAACCGAGCATACTGTAGAAGAGTATATTTCTTAGTGGGTCCGAAATCCCACAGTGGTTTTTCCCTATTTGGGTTTCCACGTTAAATCTGGTGTTATGAGGTTTATGATGTTTATATGCTTTTGAGTTTGCATGTTTAACAATTTTGGTTATATTACTAAAGTATATGTTACTGAGGTTGAATCTGATGTTTTTATGGAAGATTAAGTTTGTATGATCCACCCCCCCCCCTCTCATCTTGTTGGCTATTGGATCTGTACTTACATTAAGTATCAGAACTATCAATTGGTATCAGAGCTTTGGACTCAGGAAGAAAAGTTTAAAGGTACTTGAGGCAAAGATCCAAAAATGTATAAGAGGGATACACCGAAGCTGAACAAGTCAAGTTTCTCTATATGACAGAAAAGGATGAAGCTGCACCTATCAGGAGTTGGAGAATATGTTGTATATTATCTGGAGAATGATTTCATCACACTGAGCACCTATCCATTGACAATGGAAGAAATAAAGGCAAAGCAAGAACATATCCAAGCAATGATTGAAATAACATCTGCATTGACCGATTCTGAGTTTAATGATCTAGAAGGCTGCAATGATGCAAAGGCTATGTGGGACAAGCTCATATCAGTGTATGGAGGAGATGAACATGTTCAAAGAGAAAAGGTAGATAGTCTAAGAGGACAAATTGAATCTATGAGGATGAATTAAGGTGAGAACATAACCCAGTACAGTACAAGACTAAAGGAGATTGTCAATCAAATCAAAGGAGTAGGTGGAACTATTGAAGAAAAGGATATAACAAGTAAGTTGTTAAGAACCCTTCTACTGGCCTATGCAATCTGAGTCTCTGCAATCAATGAATTGAGGTCTATACCTAATATGCCAGTTTCTTTAGATGCTACTATTGGTAAGCTACATGCATTGGAGTTAAGTAACTTTGATAACAGTGGATCTTCGATAAATAAAATTTAATCTGCATTTATTTCTTTTCATCTTGATGAATCTAATGATTACAATGAAAGAAAGTATAAGTACTCTGAAGGAGATCACAATGGAGCAAGTGAAAGATTTCGCAAGAACATGGAGGAAGTACACAAACTATATGAGGAAATCAGAAAGCAGGAAGAGTTTGAAGCACTATTAGCCAGAAGGTTACCGAGAGGCAAAGGTAAGTATAAAGGAAAACTACCTTTGAAATGTTTCAATTGTGATAAAATAGGACATATGGCTTCTAACTGTTCTAACAAAGATTCTACTGAAAAGAGAGATTACCGAGATGACAGACAGAAAGATAATCATTACAGAGGACACCGAGACTTCAGAAGAAGAGATAGAAAGACATGCTTAATAGCCGATGAGGAATCTAATGATGATAAATCGGATGAAACAGATTCAGAGGAAGTAGTTTATGTGGCTATCAAAGATGGATCAGATGAAGAAAGGTATGAAGAAAAAGCCCTAATATCTCACATAAATACTAATGATTCTTGGATCACAGATAGTGGATACTCACATCATATGATAGGTGATAAACACAAGTTTGTTATGTTAGAAGATTATGATGGAGGCTATGTAAGATTTGGTAATGATGCACCATGTGCAGTAAGAGGTAAAGGATCTATAACACTTCTTGACAATGCAAGATGCAATGATATTTATTGGGTTGAAGGTTTGAAATACAATTTGTTGAGTGTAGCACAGCTAAACAATGCAGGTTACCAAATAGAATTTTAGAAAGGAATTGTCAAAGTTCATGACAAGCATGGAAAGTTAGCTGCTACTAGGACACAAACAAGAGGTAACACATTTCACCTTGACTCAACTCGGAATAAATGTCTGTATGCAAAGATAGATAATACCTGGTTATGGCATAAAAGGTTTTGTCATGTAAATTTTGATAATCTGATCAAAATAAGCAAGAAGCACCGAGTAAGAGGTCTACCAAGTCTTGAAAAACTTGAGAATGCTATGTGCCGAGGATGTCAAATGGGTAAGATGACAAGATCAAGCTTTACAAGTAAGTCTTACACTTCTAAGGGAATTTTAGATCTTATGCACACTGATCTTTGTGGTCCTATGAAAGTTTAAAGTTATTATGGTGACAAATATTTCATATTATTTGTGGATGATTATTCAAGGATGATGTCAGTAATGTTTTTAAAAGAAAAATCAGAAGCTTTTCAAATGTTTAAATGGTACAAGGCAAGAGTTGAAAATGAAACAGGAAGACAACTGAAATGTCTTAGATCAAATAGAGGAGGAGAGTTCACATCTGATGAGTTCAACTTATTCTGCAATGATCATGGTATTAAAAGACAAGTCTCTGCACCGAGAACTCCATAGCGAAATGGAATAGCTGAGAGAAGAAACGGATCTATTGTGAATTGTGCCAGAACCTTGATGATTGAAAAGAAAGTGCCACAAACATTTTGGAGAGAAGCAATAAGCACAACAGTTTACACCCTGAACTGAGTACAATTGAAGAAAGGTACTTTGAAGACACCATATGAAATCTGGTATGACAAGAAACCTAATGTAAGTTATTTTAAAAGCTTTGGAAGTAGATGCTATGTACACAAAGATGATAGAAATGGCAAGTTTGATTAGAAAAGTGAAGAAGGAACATTTCTAGGTTATTCTTCTAGAAGCAAGGCATTTAAATGTCTGATCAAATCATCTAACAAAATAGTAGAAAGTGCAAATGTGAAAATTGATGAATTTGCAGAAAGAAATGATGAAGGAAATTCCAAAGAACCAGAAGATTATGATGAATTTGTCTATGTTCAACTGACAAGTCCTACCGAGAAAACTGTTGAAGAAAATGAAGAGAATATCCAGTTACGGAGTGATGAAGAAGATCATACAGAGCCTACTGAGCCTGTATTAGCCAAGTATGTCAAAAGACATCATGCACCAAGTTAGATTATAGGAGATAAGGATGATCCAGTGATGACAAGGAACAAACTGAGATAGAACACATATCTGATATCTGAATTTGAACCGAGAATAGTGAAAGAGGCATTTAACAGTGAAGATTGGATAAATGCTATGATAGAAGAGATTGATCAAATCAAGAAGAATGACACATGGACACTAATCCCAAGGTCGAAGGACAAAAATGTAATCGGTACAAAGTGGATTTTCATAAACAAGCTAAATGAAAAAGGTGAGGTCATTAGAAATAAAGCAAGACTAGTATGCAAAGGTTATGCTCAAGAAGAAGGAATTGATTATGGTGAAACTTTTGCACCTGTGGCTAGACTTGAAGGAGTAAGAACATTGTTGGCATATGCTGCTTTCAAAAACTTCAAGGTATATCAAATGGATGTCAAATCTTCATTTCTGAATGGAATATTAGAAGAAGAAGTTTTTATTGAACAACCTGAAGGATTTGTTGAAGACAAGAGTAAGATCAGGTATGTAAATTGAACAAAGCATTATATGGTCTGAAACAAACACCTAGAGCATGGTATGAAAGATTGCACTCTTATTTGATTAAGATTGGTTTTATAAGGACAAGTGAGAACAACAATATGTATATGAAGAATGATGAAAATGGAATACTGATCTCAGCCATATTTGTTGATGATATTATATTTTTTGAAAATGACTCTTTATGCAAAAACTTTGGAAATGAAATGAGCAAAGAATTTGAGATGTCATTAATCGGTGAGATAAAGTATTTTATAGGTTTACAGATACTGCAAATGAAAAATGAGATTTTCATTACTCAATCCAAGTACATAAAGGAAATCTTGAAGAAATTTGGAATGGAGGATTCAAAACCAGTAAGTACTCCTATGACTACCAACTGTAAACTATCAAAGAATGATGAATCTGCATCTGTTGATGAGACACTTTACCGATCCATGATTGGAAAGTTGCAATATGTTGTTCACAGCAGACCAGACATAGCACATGCAGTAGGTATAGTTGCAAGATTCTTTGCAGATCCTAAGGAAACACACATGCTAGCAATCAAGAGAATTTTTAGATACTTGAAAGGCACTGAAGATTATGGCTTAGTATATCAGAAAGGAAATGATTTTGATTTAAAAGTTTATACTGATGGTGATTGGGCAGGCAACATTGATGACAGAAAAAGCACAAGTGGAGGAGCTTTCTTTTTAGGAGAAAGACTAGTGAGTTGTCTTAGCAAGAAACAAGGATGTGTTTCACAGTCAACAACAGAAGCTTAATACGTTGTTGCAGCATTGAATTGTACCAACATAGCATGGATCAAACAACTGTTGGAAGGTATAAATGAGAAAGTTATCAAGCCAATAACTATATTCTGTGACAATACTAGTGCCATTAACATTTCAAAGAATCTTGTTATGCACTCTAAGACAAAGCACATCTCTATCAAATATCATTATCTTAGAGAAGAAGCTCAAGAGAAGAAAGTGGTGTTGGAGTATGTTAGCACAAAGGAACAAATAGCAGATATCTTCACCAAGCCACTACCAAGGGACACTTTTAAATATCTCAGAAGTAAGTTAGGGGTCCTACCCCTATCTTCTACTCACTGACCGAGTTCGGTGAAAGCATCAATTTGATGACTCTATCAAATATCTTTTAAGAGTTGATGCTGATTTACACACTTTAGGATGTTTTCTAAAGGTGTACAGGAAACAGTGTAGGATACATACAAAAAATAGGAAATGAAGACAAAATGCTCTGACCGAGACTAAGTTGACACATTATAGTAGGAATTCACTTCATACAGGAAGAAATTATATTTTAGTTCTTTACTTTTTGGCATTTTTGTCAAAGGGGGAGAAGACTGGAGAAGAAGACTGAAAAGACTGGAGAAGACTGGAGAAAACCAGAAAAGAAAGACTGAGAAAAGAGGAGAAGAATAATGTATGGGGGAGAATTTTGATGACAGAAGGAAAGCATTTCAGCATCGAATCAATTAGGTCAAATCAATTGGTTTTGCCATCAATGCCGAAGGGGGAGATTATTGGCATTTGGCATTATAATAGACAATGAGAGATTGTTGGCATTTCAATAAGGATATTGAGAAGGTTGTTGATGATTATGGATGTAACTGATTAAGGATGAATAAATTAATTTTCTAATAGATAAGCAAACTGATCTATTACTGTCTTAATATTATTATTTTGTCATTGATGTCAAGAAATTGATTTTCTAATTCAGTATGATGTTGCCATATCTTGAGAAGTATGATTTGATGAGTATAAAGATGTCGGTAAAAGACACAGAAAGAATATGATGAATAAGGGGATGAATAAGGTATTCAATGGGCAACTATTACCAAGTCAGACAATGATGAGATCATGATGTTTAGATTGTTTTAACATCATACATATGTTGTAAATTGTAAGGTTAATACTATACTTTGTTACCGAGCAAAGAACCTAGCCGGTAAACCCTAAGGAACCTAGTCGGTAAACCCTAAGGTTATTGCTATCAGTTAATGAAGGCAGAATGTCTACCGAGTGAAGTTTAGTATTTACCGAGTTGTAACCGAGTTGTAACCGAGCTGTAATAGAATACATTAAATGATTACATGCATTATTTAATGAAGGAAGTTGATGAGCTGGAACTGATTAAATGATTGGTATGTCGTGCATGAAGTTTGTTAAAGAATCTATGGCAAAGGAAAATTGGCATGAAGATCTACAACGCAGATTGAACCGCAATACCCTAGCACAAGTTCCAAGAAATGTAAGAAATGTATGCAAGTTCCAAGGCAGGGTAAAACATTTTTCAGATCGAAGGATACATTGAACCTGGACAAGATTGAAGATCTGATGGCTATGATTGATCATGGGAAATGTGATCAAAGAGATTAAGCGGTTAGCTAATTGTTTATAAATAGGGAGTTGTTGATAAACAATGTATGCACAGGGATGCTACATAGTGATTACCGAGCATAGAAGCTTGAAGACCTGTTTGAATAAGAGAGTATAGAAGCCCAACAGATGGACAAGATTAGTTCTATGTCTATATTGTATTGAGCAAATAAGAATCTACTTTAGCATTTTAGATGTGAAGTTGTAGATAGATTTGTATTACTGTTATTTTGTGAAAGTGAC
This sequence comes from Cryptomeria japonica, assembly GCF_030272615.1. Lineage (NCBI taxonomy): Eukaryota > Viridiplantae > Streptophyta > Pinopsida > Cupressales > Cupressaceae > Cryptomeria > Cryptomeria japonica. The sequence continues at coordinate 204,594,926 of NC_081415.1, read as the reverse complement.
AGAAAATCTCTTAACCAAGTGGACTTAATAGTCTTATTTGTAAAACCCTCTAGCAAGGTGACATTCTGATTGAGTGTTTGAAATCTTTTAACAAGGTCACTTCTAACAAGGTGAAGATCCTAACAGATCTGAGGAAAATCCCTTAACCATGTCACATCTAGCAATGTGTTTGTAATCTTTAACAGGATTTGCTTTTAACCGAGCATACTCTAGAAGAGTATATTTCTTAGTGGGTCCAAAATCCCATACTGGTTTTTCCCTATTTGGGTTTCCACGTTAAATCTAGTGTTATGAGTTTTATGATATTTATATGCTTTTGAGTTTGCATGTTTAGCAGTTTTGGTTATATTACTAAAGTATATGTTACCGAGGTTGAATCTGATGTTTTTATGGAAGATTAAGTTTTTATGATTCACCCCCCCCCCCCTCTCATCTTGTTGGCTATTGGATCTGCACTTACATTAAGTATCAGAACTATCAATACATGTTAAAGTTGTTGTCGAAATACACCGAGTATCTGAAGCCACTAGGAAGGCTGATCAAGAACCTGACCTATCCTCAGGCAAACCGGATGAGGTATTTGACAGTCAAGGTGAAAGAGTGATAGAACAAATTGACCCTATTGATGTTGATGCATTAGATAAGGAGGATGTCAATCTTGACAAAGAAAAAGCTGAGAAAGAGAAACAAGACAAAGAGAAAGCAGAGAAAGAAGAAGAGGAAAAAGCAAGGCAAGAAGAAGATAAGAGAAAAGAAGAAGAGAAGAAGAGAGAAGAAGATAAGAGAAGAAGAAGAGAAGAAGAGAGAAGAAGATAAGAGAAAAGAAGAAGAGAAGAAGAAAGAAGAAGACAAGAGAAAGGAAGAAGAAAGGAAGAAGGAGGAAGAGAAGAAAAAGCAGGAAGAGGATAAGAAGAAGGAAGAAATGGAGAAGAAACAAGAAGAGGAGAAAAAGAAAGAGTCAGAGAAGAAGAAAGAAGAAGAAAAGAAAAGAGTGGAAGAGGAGAAGGAAGCAAAGAAGAGAAAACAAGCAGAGATCCAGACCGAAGAAGGAGGGCAGACTCCTAAGGTAACCGGGGATCAAACCAAGCAGGTTGATTCCACCAGTCCTATTGATCTAACTCTTGCATGTCTGACTCAATCTCAAGATGAGTCTGAGCTACTTTGAGGCATCAAACTTGCACAAGAGAGACTAGAAGAATTGTGGAAGAAGAAAGAACAGGATGTCATACAAATTGCAGTTGACACCCTTACCGGTCTAATTCCCAGTACTAACCTCCCCAGTATCAACTCCTCTCTATCCAAGCTCAAACTTATTTGTACCATAGTAGAGGACCAGGTATAATGCTTGGAAGATGTTGCTCAAGCAACTACAAGAAAGAACCATGAAAAGGCACTAAATATTGCCTTAGTCAAGCAACTGAATGAACTTAAGACACAACTACTGAAGCAGCAGAATGATATCAGTGTTGCTATGGGTGGGGGTAAATTACTTTTGAGTAAAATCTACCAACCCCATCTGTTTTGTGAAGATGTGCTCAAACAGAAAGCTCAACTCCAATCGGAGCTATAGGAATATATCAACAACTTCAAGATGCCCTATGATTTATTCACTGCCTATGGAAAAAATATTCATCATTTTTAGCATCAGACTGCCAAGATGGACTTAGAGATCAGCAACCGGACTCAAGATTTCCAAGAGCTTCAACTGCTCCTATTGCCAAAACTGCAGGTTCTTCAGAGATGTTTTCTCAACTTGGAAGCTATCACGGTAACTCAAGAGATGAGTACCATCGATGCAATGGAAGAACTGGCATTCCAAATGAAGACTGAAAGTGAGGTTGCTACCTCATTACTTGAGTCATGGACATTGGACATGAAAACTTTTGTGCAAAACTTTAAATCTGTTTTTGAGAAATTTCATTCCTTATTGTCATGAACATCTACTCTATTTTATTGTATAAGAAAAATGGGTTACTTTGCATTACTTTGTCATTGTTGGCAAAGGGGGAGTAGTGTACATTAAAATTTTGGTGAATGTTACCATTTCATGCACTTACTTGTAATGTTTTGCAAAGGTAGGAGTATATATGCTTAGGGGGAGTAATTTTGATTGTAGCATCTTTTTTGTTATTGTTGTAAAAACACTTAGATGTCAAAATTTTCCTAAGTGTTGCCATCAATGCCAAAGGGGGAGATTGTTGGCATTTTTATGATGTTTTGATTATCATTGATGGACACACACTTTCTTGATGTATGAGTTATGCTCAACCGGTAATTATTCCAATCGATATTGTGTATTATTGAATGTATAGTCTTTAGACTATCGGTATTTTACAAAAGATGGTTTACCGGTCATAGATTGACTAAAGATCCCAAGTGGTATGAAGACCCCAAGCGGTTTGAGGATCTCAAGCGGTACGAAGGACCCAAGCGGTAGTTAACTTTTGATCGGAACACTATGATCTTCCAGTCTTTATTTTTGACAACCGGTAATCGATATATTGTATTAACCGGTATATATCTGTGATGAGTTACCAACCGGTATTACCATAATGTGTGATGAGTTATCATCCACCGACACTTTGGTGGTGTGTTTGTGTCGTGCTACCAAATGTGTCTAGATGCATTGTACCTAGGAACTTGTAGTCTAATTCTATTGGACCGACATGAAATTAGATTCCTTTATAAGGACATCATGTCTAGGGTTTGCATGTGTGAGATATAGAATAAAAAAGGTTATGTGAGATTATTGAAGAGAAGATTAGTTCTATGTGAAGAGATAGAGTGTGGAGATAATGAAGACTGAAGTAATGTTGAAATGCATTAACAAGGAGCTGTCAAGGATCTAAATAAGCATACTGTGCTAGCATCTAGATCATTCACTTGTTGATTACTCACATCTTCGACAAGTCTAAAGCCCTTAACTGGGTAGGCTTAGCAAAGCCTTTGTAAATCCTCTAAAAGGGTGGTTCACAACTATGAATCTTAAATCCTCTAATGGGTAGTCTTTAACGGGACTTATCTCCTAATAGGATCTATTCTGGTGAAGAAAATTGTATGACCTTAACCAGTCTGGTTGCTATTCTGCAGATAGTTACTTGTGAGTTTTTGCTCAGCATGGTTTTTCCCATTTGGGTTTCCATGTCAAATATCTTGTGTTATGGTGATTGTGCTCTTGTGGGTGAATGCTTTATTTGCTATTTGGTTTGCATTTATCCTAACCGGTTTATTAGTGAATCTACTACATCGGTTATCTGCTAAATTGTTTAAAAGTCTGCTTACAATATTTTTTAGCATACCAATACACCCCTTGTAGTATTCATCAGAGTGGTAATACCTAGATTGTACTTCATTTTGCGGCTTCAGTGTATAATTCTCAACAAAATCAATGACAAAGACAATAGAGTCAAGGGGGAAAGTGTCCTTACACAACTTGAATTCCTCATCTAACCACCTAGCTCTATGTGTGTGACTTATGTACTCATACACTAGTTTCTCTTGAAACATCTTCATAAAATCAGCTATGCATATATCCCTTTTCATTAACTCACACCTCTTTAATTCTTTTCCATCTTTAACACCGTATGTGACTGACTTGTATTTTCTAATAGAAACTAGTTCCTTACCAATTTCATGTGTGTTATCCAGATGTAGGCATCTATGCAACTGTTGCAAACCACCACATGTAGGACAAAAACCTCTCAAACACATCATCTTATAGTAAATGCACCTGTCATCTCATCTATATAGTACACTTGAAATAAATTCTCTTAGTGACTTAGGAGGTGCTTGTATACCACATTGCTGCAAAACATCATTAGTGTGAAAAGTACAACATATATAGCGATAAATATCATAATGCATGGAAAATTCAACATGGACCCTACAACAACATGTAGTACGTGCATGATTAATCTTAACATAAAATGGTTTTGTCATCTCAAAAAATCTTTGACTAATTTTAATTTGAGGAAAGCTTTGAATAAACCTTTCATCAAATTGTGTTTGAGTCATATCTAAATAGTGTTTTGGATGTGGCTCACGATTTCTAATTCCAATTCACCTTCTAACAACATCTATTTAGTTGGTTGAAACCCTTGTGTTGTCATGCCAATATTTCTCAATTAACGTTCTTAGTGCATCAACAACAACCTTTTCCTTGCATGGGAGTCTACTCGAGAATGCCAAAACATAATTATTATTAGGATCCTCAATTTTCTCTCTCCTCTCTAAGGCATAGTGTAATGTGATTCTACTTATCCTTAATGACTTGCTTGTTTTGATTATTAAATGATATTTTTTCATTTCCTTTCCCATTATGGTTGATGTGAGGGCACGATGAGTAACATTAGCATCTTTAGTGCGTGATTTCGAACCAATGGCTTGGTATGTATCAAAAAGATTTCTCACAATGGTTCTTTCACTATTATTTTCGGATGTCTTAACCCCAAAATTTTCGTTGTCTCTCTAAATTTCAGATTTTTAATCATTTCAAAAACTAATTGGCATCTTCCACTTTGATTTAAGTTTTCAAAATAGTTATTCCAAATTATTCTAATCATTCTTATACAAGTTCTTTTAGAAATTTTATCATGCATGGGCTTCACAATATTTTCATCAATGTCTATTAGGAACTTTGGTTTTCTATGAATTATTCTAAGATGTGTTAGGATTGGTGCATGCTCTTCATTTTCATTAGGTGAATTATGTGCATTGATCACATCAATTCAAATGGTATATCTTCTTCAATTTCATTAACATGTGCATTCACTGAATCATTTTCAAATGGTGTATGTTCATTGCATTCATTAGGTGCATTCATCATATGTATTTGAATTGGTGTATTTGATCATTTTGATTTGGTGCATTCATCATATCAATTTTAATTGTAGAATGTTCATCACTTTCATTAGGTGCATTAGATGACGTACCTTCACGTAATCTCCTCATACGCTCCCTTTGTCTTTCCTTTGTTGCCTCTCTTTGTTCATTCATTCCTCTCTTGTTCTTTCCCATTGTCCTACACATAACATCATGATGACAATCCATAATCAAATAGAAAAAAAACAACAAATGATCATCAATTTGTTAACAATGATAAGATTACTTCAAAAAAACCCAAATACAAGACAAATCAATCATGATCAAAGAAAAACAACAACAAATAATCATCATTTTGTTATAATCTAAAGTAACAATGATAAAATAACTTAAAAAACAATCCAATATACAAGACAAATCAATCATTTCAAAGAAAAATTCACAAAAAAAATGAAAACCTGACTATTATTGTCCTACAAAATCATGTGCAACAATAGTGGGGCCTTCAAACAACTTGCAATGCTAGTTTTTAGGCCGTTGGGACTAAAATATATTAAGGTTTTCCCATAACCTGTATGGGTTATGGAAACCTAACGGGAACGTTCAATATTTCTCATAAGTCGTATGGGTTATGCAGAACTAGAAGTTTTGGCCTTAGTTCTGCATAACCTAGAGAGAGAGAGAGAGAGAGAATAGGGTCAAGAGAGGGAGAGGGAGAGAGAGATAATATGATAAGATAACGAGAGGGGAAGGAGAGAGAGAGAGAGAGAGAGAGAGAGAGAGAGAGAGAGAGAGAGAGAGAGAGAGAGAGAAGGGGGAGAGGGTGAGAATATGATAGGATAACGAGAGAGAGAGAGAGAGAGAGAGAGAGAGAGAGAGAGAGAGAGAGAGAGAGAGAGAGAGAATATGATAAGATAATGAGAGGAGAAGGGAGAGAGGGTGAGAATAACAAGAGAGAGAGAGAGAGAGAGAGAGAGAGAGAGAGGAGGAGGAGGAGGAGGAGGAGGAGGAGAGGGTGAGACATGAGGTAGAGAGAGAATGAGAAGGAGAAAAGGGTGAGAGACTTGACAAAGAGAGAAGTGAGGGGAGAGAGATGAGATAGAACTCAAGGAGGATAATTAGGGCTCATAATAGACAAAGACGATGATGGGGGAAGGAAGATGAGAGAGAGATATGAATGTATACAAACATATGTATATATAACTATAGATATGCATATACACATACATACACACATATTATATATGTATTTCTATACACACGTGCAGTAAATGCTAAGTTTACAAGCATACATTATTATGTTTTCATAACCCGTACGGGTTTTGTGAAACACAAAATAATGGTTTTAGTTCTACATAACCCGTACGGGTTATGTAGTATGTAGAACTGTGAATAGTACTTTTTGTTTTTCAAAACCCGTGTAGGTTTTGGCTTGGTAAGAGGGTTGGAAAATGATCTTGAGGCTTGCAAGCCCATTCCCCCCCCCCATTTTTGTCCCTTTACACATTTTTTCATCTTCCAACATGATTTCTCAACTTCGTTGTCATCAGGTTTACAAAGGATCAAGTGGGTATCTCTAAAATTACCACCATAATCTCACATGTCTTCTCAGTTTTCTGACCATATAAATTTTTCTATTTTTGGACAACATTAGCATAGTAAACTTTAATTTTCTTTACCAGTGCCTTGACAGTCCTCACAGACATATGTCGACCATTTTTTTAATAACTTTTGATAGACTTGACCAAATTTAAAATAAATGAAATATTATTGTTCTACACTAGATTCTATACACTTTTTAAAAAAAGTTTGCATTTTTTATTATTTTGATGCAAGTTATGCCCAACGCACGAACATGTACCAAATTTTCAAGATGCGGTCACTTCACAAAATCACCAAAAACAAATACTCAATGGAAAATTACAAAAAAATACACATTTATATCCCACTCTTACCTATCATCCTACCAAAGGGTTTTGAAAAATACTAAATCTAACTATATATTTGTGCAGCGCACGAAAACGGCTATGTGAAATGGAACCATGTCGGCCAGACATAATGAACATCATATCGAAAAGAAGGATGTCGCCAAGAGGAGAAGTCCATCAAAGTGAAAAAGGAGGGTTGTTAGTATAGCTTATAAAGGCTAATGAGAAAGGAAAACTATCTTGCCCATAAGCCATGTCTCATCGGCACAGATACATGTCGATGAGACAAGAAAGTCATTTCACCGAAAAACTGCACCCATAAGGATTTTTGCTTTTTTCAATCTACAACATGCACTAATCACAAGCAATAAATCCACCACATTATGAGACCAATTTAGAATATCAAGCCAAGATAGAGACACGTGAATTCAACCTTTTTTCACATCATCTGCAACTCATACTTTTGCACAACTGCAACTCATTAATGTTTGCTTTTCATCTACAACCTACCCTAGTTGACATCAATGACAACATTACCAAATAGAGGACCTCTCTTGCCTTTCCATTGCTTTTTTTCCTCTCTTTGCAAACACACACACTTCTCAGGTCGATTCTGCTTTCCACGACCTCTCTTCCCCTGTTTGATTAACACATATTTCAACAAATTCAACAAATTCATTCTCTACATGTCTTATAACCATAGCAAACCATGAGAGTACAATTCGATGAGTCATTCTATAAAATAGTTTAAGTGCTATGTCTATGCTTACACATTTTGCAGACATATCTACTAGGGTTGTCGCAAATACAATACCTAACCTAATTCCTTTATCTGTTACACTCAGATGGATGTTCAAACTTTGTTTCCAAACTCCCAATTTGGCATGAACTGGGATGATCAGTTTCTTTTAAAAATTGAAGAATTTCTTTACTTTTCACACTTGATTTGAAACAGTCTTCTATTGCCTTCAATGCCTTACAAGTTGCAAAGCAATAGTTTTTGCCTTCCTTCTCATGAAAGGGTTGCGAGTATTTCCAATCCAAACACAAATCATAGATGAAATTTGTACAATGAAAGAACTTCTAGAGTCCAATGCATCTAGACCAGGAGAATGATTGAATTTGGAACCAAATATAGAGGAGCATATGAAAAATAAGGAGGCATGTTGTATATCCTTAGCAGAGATTTTGGGCTCAAAGGTGGAGCATGCATTCTCTTATGGTACTACAATAACTAGCTAACAAATCCTATGTTGGGATTTGTGATACCTCGAGTTGCTTTCACATACTGAAATGCGTCTATAAAGCTCTGATCTTTACTCCGCATGAGATATGCAATTACCAGCGAGGTTCATCAAGAAATTCCTTTATATAATGCATAAAAACTGCCCTTCCCTACTCTCTTACCTCCTCAAAAAAATTAAACACATCACACGCTATTCTTGTTATCAATTTAGTACATGAGTTATACCATTTTGACAAAGAGAAGCCAATGAGACCATCAATCACAAGAAAATTGAAGAAAAAAAATAGAGAAATGTTTGTTGTTGGTGTGGATCACCAGTTTGCCCATGTGCTCCTTCACCAAAGATAGTAGATTGTAGAGCTCTCCCATAAACTCCTCTTCCCCCAATTTATCTATCATAGGAAAATAGATTTCTTCTTCCTACAAATAAATGTGCAAGTCTTAAATAGGATTAAAAGCTAATTTGGGTGGCTCAAGGCATAAAAGTTGCCTTCATTTTCATACCTCCTTCCTGGAAAATGCTCTGCCATAAGTGTTTATTTGGAAGTTGGATATTCTTCCACTTGGATATTGACCACAAAAAAATAATGGATTCGATTTCTCCTTATTTGATTTCTAGACACCCTTCACTCTTTCTCACCCCACAACAAGAAGTGCCTTCATATATATTTCAGTCATGGTTTCTTGCACTAGATGCAATCAATTTGTGAATTTTGATATGGTTTCATGTATACCACATGATATAATTAAACTTCTAAATTTTTTGCCATACAACCAAGCTTACCACTAACTCAATACACTTACAAAGAACACGCTGAGGAAAATATTGCTCTTTCACAAATTTAAAACTATTTTCTGAAGCACATTACTCCAAACATATTTAATGATTACTACTTCACATTGCACTGATTAAGGATTGAGAGCATCCTTATTTGATTTGATCAAACCATCACAATCATCTCAAATCAAAAGGCCAATTGGGACATTGTTTGGCAGATAGTTCAACTTGCTTCACAACACCATGTATTCTAACTATTGGAGATAAAGTGGGTGGCTATCGGTACATGTTACATTTATTAATGGGTTTTTAGTTGTTTTTTTTTGGTTTCTTTAAAGTTAAAAATTTGAGGACTAGGTGTGTAAGGATTGCAACCTTTCACTCAGGCAAAATCACTATTTTCCATTAACACCAAAATGACAACTTAAAATATTTTGATAGACAACTCAAGACTCTTTGCTTGAAAGACCAAATCTCAAGAAGATTTCGTATCCATCCCTCCCTCTACCTATCTCTCTCTCCCTCTTCCTAAACCTCTATATCTGTATCTCTTTGTCTCCCCATCTCTATCTCTTCATATTTGTCTACCCTTATATATCTCCCTCTCTTTGCCCTTTTATATCTCTCTACCAATTGAATTCATATACACTACAAATGTATGCAAATAATAGACCAAATCGTTCCCTAATTCACATTCTATACCTCATCGACATACCCATTGCACAACAAGGTACAATTGCTAGTTATTATTATTTTTAATTTTAAACATTTTATTAATATTTAAAAAAATGTGTTATATTAAGAAAGCATTTGAATTATATGAATAAAGATATCCTTTAAAAAAATGGACTTTTATTTAAAATATTAGATAATAAATTGTCTAAGGATATCCTTTGCAAAAATAGATTTTATGTGCATCGACTTTGTGTTGTAACTTTCTAAATTCATATTTAAAAAAATATTTATGATAATTTAAAAAAAAAAAATTTAAAAACAAAAAATATTTATTTCTATCTTTAAATTTAGGTTTGCATAAAAAATCTAAAGCTTTTAAATAGGTTTTCTCAAATTAGTTAATATAAATAACTTTTTATATTAGTTATAAATAGCAAAGGCTAATCATATTAAGAAAGTTTTGGAATCCTACACATCAGTTTCAGGTCAGTAAATTAATTTTCAAAAATCAAAGGTATTTATCTTCAACACAAAACCTATAATTAGCAGAAAGATCATTAAAATTTTGGGATTCAAACTAGAAGATTTACCTTGCTCATTCATACCTGGGTATTCCTTTCTTCATGGGAGCTAATAAATCATCTTATTGGGAAAATGTGCTTGAAAGGATTAAATCAAGAATTTCAGCTTGGTGAGTCAAATGGTTGTCTCTCTCAGGCCGCATCCTCCTTATCAAAACTATTTTGGCCTTTGTACCTAATTACTACATCTCTGTCCTTAAGGCTCCAAAATCAGTTGTCATGAAGATCCAAAAAATTATCAGAATTTTTTTATGGAAGGTTATCTTTCACAAGAAAATAAAATTCCATTAATTTCACTCACCAATATGTCACATGGAAAGGAGGTGGGAGGTGGGAGGAGTAGGACTGCACATGATCTCACCAAATAGAATAAAGCATTTGGAGGTAAATTGGTATGGAAAATGTACTCCAAGCCTAATGCTAAATGGTGTCAAATCATGCAAACGAAGTATCTAGACTCTTCAAACCCGCTGAGAATCCTCACCATTGCCAATCCTCCAAATGGATCTGCAATGTGGAACTTTATGATGTCCTCCAGAGAATTGGTAACCATGTATATTTCTTGGCAAGTTAATAATGGGGAGTCAATTCATTTCTGGAATGACTCATGGAATGGACACCCTCCATTAGCACAATGTCAACACCTGCAAGAAATAATTCATATTCTCACTCATTGGTGCATGAGCACCTAGGACTTAGGCTAATATTCCTTCTTCAATTTTGGCTTGTACTGACCTTATCCAAGTTAGGTTTCTAATAAGGACTCCAGGAGGGTCCAAAGTGTGTGTGTAACATTTGGTTTGAGTCAACTGTAGACCTAGTTGAGTTTGTTTTCTTCCTAGGTGTGCACTTTGTGAGTAGGTGTTAGGTTGAGTAGTTAAAATTCCCTTCTTTATGGTCAAAAGAGGCATAACTTGGTGAGAGCATTAGAGAGGTTTATAATAGTTTTAGGAATGTTGAAAAAGACATGAATGATGAAGTGTGATAGGTTGCCTAAGTTGGAAAGGCAAAATGTGGAAAATTGTAAAAGTTGTCATGACAACTTTGGTCCTAAAAGAGCTTAGCGGTGGAGTTAGGGTTAAAACATTGACCTAGGATGCCTCCACATGTGGAGAGGACTATTTAAACCCTCTCTTACATTAATACCAAGGTTGGAAGGATTGAATTTGGTGAATGACAATCTGAAACCACTCATTTTTGGACTGTTATTACTGTTTTTGTCTTAATTTGCATAAAAAGTAAATACAAATGGATTGAATCCATTGATCCAATCTTCAATAGTTTTTATTTGGTATTTTATAGGGCCAATCAATCCATTTCATTCTTTTTAAATAGCTTTTATTAGTTATTTTACTATTTTGTTTTCAAACAGCCAGTTTTGGCTTGTAAATAGAAAATTATGTAAAAATGGTTGCCCCATAAAATCCCTTAGTGCTACCATCACGACCTACTGGGAAATGGAAGGAAACCCTATGTACATTGTAAATATGCAAGGAGGAGTTCTGGAAGTGAATTTTACCATTGTTTCCACGTTGTTCTAGGCGAGCCTAGGAGCAACCCGACTAGAGAAAACAAGGTGTAAATTGAATGTATATTGTAGGGGTTTCTTCAAAACATAAACTTTAGCATTTGAAATTGAAGGATAGGTCCATTTAGAGTTCTAGTTGAGAGGAGAAGATTTTACAACCTCGTTTCATAGCTTTACCCCTTTGTTGAATAGTCATAGCCAGTTGAAGCTTCGAAACCCTAACAAAACCTCGTTTTTGGGTTAGGGCACTGTACGGCAAGTTAGGGGACTAAAACCAACAAAATATCTTGAGGATGGATGAGTGATTGAAGGATCATATAACTTATTGTAGGGTCTTTTGGACCTATTCACTCCAAACTCTTAAAAACCGGACTTAGGAGGACTAATTGGGGCTCATCCTTGTAGCCCTATTTCTAAGCAAATTTATAAAATCTGTAAGGGAATTGAAGATTGCAAAACCTCAAATGGACCTAGTTGATTTAATTTCAAGTTAAATACCACCTCCACACCTATGCAATGTCTCATAACAATATGGGGGTGAAAAGTGAGAAGTTGACAAGTTGTTGTCAAGGTTGCAAGATGAGTATATGACAAGCACATTGAATTGGTAGAGTTCCCAATCAAAACACTTGTTGCAAACACCTTAAGATTGGCAAAGAGAGAGTCCTAGCAGAGATTGAGAAATATTGGAGGTATTGAAGTATAGCTAGACCTGGTGAGGTTGGTAGAATTGAGCAACACCAACTAGGTGAAGTATGAGCAAGCTAGGTGAACCCTATCAAATTGGTATTAGAGCCTACAAGATTTGGGCTAGGTAAAAGTTGATGTCCTTAGAATTGGAAGAGCCTGTTGGAGACAATATCAATATGGTGACCAATGCAGAGTTGGAAAAGAAAGTGGATGACTAGGAGGAAGAGAATAGGCTCCTAAAGGAAAAATTGGCAGAATTGGAAGGTAAGCTTGGTGAAATTGAAACCAAGGCAGATGAAGTGTTGGTAAAGGTTGAAGGAGTAGGAGGGAAGGGTAAAGAGGTGTCAGAAGTAGACAAAGTACCTGAACCTAATCCTATTTTGGAACAAGAACCTTTCCTAAAGGCATTGAAAGCTTTAAGTGGTAAATCACTAAAAGGATTGCCATTGTTCACTAGTAAGATAGAAGTAGAAGTGGTTCTAGAATGGATAGAGGGCATGGAGAACCATTTTGAATGTGAAGGCATAACTGAAGCTCAAAGAGTCAAAGTGGCCAAGTATAGGATGAGGGGAGCCGCTCTCACATGGTGGAAACTTGTGCAGGATTAGAGGAAGAAAGTGGGTAAAACTCCCATCTCTTCTTGGAAAGGGATGTTAGTCAAAATAAAAGAACTCTATCTACCTGATGACTATGAAGTGCAGATCCATAGGAAAAGACAAAACTGAAGACAAAATTACCTCGATGTAGGTGGTTATACGGAGGAGTTTCACAAAATTAGTCTTAGATCTCATGCGGTGGAAGAAGAAAGCCTTAAGGTAGCTAGGTAACTAAATGGACTAAGATAGAACATCCAAGAAGAAATCAGTCTATTGAGCCCAAAGATAGTACATCAAAGCTATCAACTTGCCTCTAAAGTGGAAGAAAAACTAAAGAGGAAACATGATTCAAGTAGTAGTAGGGGCAGAGGTAGAGGAAAAGAAAATAGAGGCCATAGGGGAGGTTTTGGAGGAAGAAACTCAAAGCAAAGAACACAGGGTGAGTCTAAGCTCACTGAGCAACAAGAGCTTGGCACTGGTAAAGGAGGATTCAATAGAGGAAGGGGGTCAAACAGTGGTTTTAGAGGAAGGTCTAGTGTACAAGGTAGAGGTTCCTCGTATTTTGCCTCAATGAAATGTTACCATTGCAATCAGTTTGGTCATCCAACATATAGATGTCCAGAGAAGGGGTCATCATAACAGAGCAGTGAGAGGAGAGTAAACTACCTTCAAGAAGAGACTTCAAGCAGCAAGACTTCAGAGGTTGCCTTAGAATTAGAAGTAGGCGACAACCTAATGATAAGAATAACTTTGATCAAAGAACCTGTCAGAGAAGAGCCTAGCCAAAGGAGATTACTATTTAGAATCAAATGCAAGATTATGGGCAAAGTTTGTAAGGTGATAATAGACTCAGGGTCAACAGACAACATTGTGTCAGAGGAGGTAGTGAGTAAGCTCAAGTTGCAGAGGATTCCTCACAACAACCCATATAGGGTCACTTGGTTGAACAAAGGCCAACATGTCTTGGTAAATGAGAAGGCATAGGTGGATTTCACCATTGGGAGGTATAAGGAAAAAGTGCTATGTGATGTCCTACCCACGGATACATGCCATTTTCTATTAGGAAGACCATGGCAATTTGATAGACAAGATATTCATGATGGAGCCAAGAATGCATATTCATTCAAGAAAGATGGAGTCACATTCAAGATACAATCTATCCTTGAGGAAGGTGAAAAGAGAGCAGCATGTCCTAATGTCCTTTTGGTGAGTGAAAAACAATCCTTGAAGACACTCAAGGAAGGTGAAGGTATAGGGTTTGCATTAGTGATGAAACCTAAAGAGGAAGATAAGAAGGAGAAACCAGATTTGCCAATGGAGGTTCAAGACCTATTGAAACAGTTCAAAGGGATAGTGAGTGATGGACAACTAGCCACCTTACCTCCTAAAAGAGCCATAAGCCATCAAATTGACTTCATACCCGGAGCATCCTTACCTAACAAAGCAACTTACAAAATGACTCCCCAACAAAATATTGAAATTTCTAAACAGATTCAAGAGCTCTTAGACCAAGGCCTAATTAGGAAAAGCATTAGTCCTTGTGTTGTACTTATTGTCTTAGCCCCAAAGAAAGGTGGTACTTGGAGATTGTGCACTGACTCCAGGGCTATAAATAGAATCACCATTAGATATATGTTTCCAATTCCTAGAATAGAGGACCTAATGAATTGTTTAGGGGAAGCCAAATACTTTATCAAGATTGACCTTAAAAGTGGATACCACCAAATTAGGATTAAGGAGGGTGATGAGTGGAAAACAACATTCAAGACAACAGAGGGTCTTTATGAATGGCTTGTAATGCCATTTGGCTTATCAAATACTCCAAGCACCTTCATGAGGCTCATGAATGAGGTGATGAAGCATTTCATAGGTAAATTTGTGGTGGTATATTTAGATGATATTCTCATTTTTAGTGAGGATAAGGCAGATCATGTTAAACATTTGAAAATTATTCTACAAAGATTGTATGAGGAGAAGCTAACCATGAACTTAGACAAGTGTGAATTTGTTAAGCAGGATTTGGTTTACCTTGGGTTTGTGTTGTCACATGGAAATCTCAAGATGGATCCTAGCAAGGTTGAAGCCATAGTAAATTGGCCTACTCCTAAGTCAGAAATAGAGGTGAGAAGCTTCCATGGTCTAGCTTAATATTATAGGAAATTAATTAGGAAATTCAGTGCTATATGTGCACCAATGTTGGACACAATTAAAGGTGGAATGAAGGAAAAGTTTTAGTGGAATGAACAAGCAAATAAAGGTTTTGAAACCTTGAAAGAAAGGATAGCCACTCAACCGGTTTTGGTGTTGCCTAGTTTTGAGAAACTCTTCACAGTGGAATGTGATGCAAGCAATGTTGCAGTAGGTGTTGTTCTAAGTCAGGAAGAAAGACTAGTAGCTTTCCATAGTGAGAAGCTAAGTGATGCTAAGAGGAAATACTCCTCATATGACTTGGAGTTATATGCATTAGTGTAGGCTTTGAGTAAATGGAGACATTATCTCCTTCCTAAAGAATTTGTAGTCTACACAGACAATCAAGCTTTAAGATTTCTAAACTCACAAGACAAACTCAGTCACAAACACATGAAGTGGGTAGAATATATGCAAGCCTACACATTTACAATCAAGCACAAAAAGGGGAAACTAAACAAGGTTGCTGATGCATTGAGTCGGAGACTCTTGACAGTCTAAGAAATTCAGTTAAGAAGCATAGGTGTTGACAGTTTTAGAGACCTATACCCGGATGATGAAGACTTCTCAAATGCCTACAAAGTATGCAAAGAGTATCAAAATCATTTTCATAGTGAGTATTCTGATTTTACCTTGCAAGATGGATTATTGTTTAGAGGAGGGCAACTTTGTGTGCCTAGAGGGTCAATAAGAGAAAATCTCATATAAGAGAAGCATAATGGCAGTCTTAGTGGTCATTTTGGAGTCATCAAAACCTAAGAGTTAGTACAAAGATATTACTATTGGCCTAGGATGAATCAAGATGTTAGGAAGTATGTGGAAACTTGTATTGTTTGTCAAAATTCCAAGGGAACTTCTTCAAATGCCGGTATATACCAACCTCTTCCCATACCAAATAGACCTTGGGAGTGCATTAGTATGGACTTTGTAGTGGGTATGCCAAGGACAAGGTGAGGATTTGATAACATTCATGTCATAGTGGATAGGTTTAGTAAGATGGCCCACTTTGTACCTTTCAAGACCACTCATGATGCATGTCATATAGCTCATTTGTTCTTCAAGGAAGTGACAAGGATGCATGGCTTACCCATGACCATTGTTTCAGATAGGGACTCAAAGTTCATGAGTCATTTTTGGAAGACACTTTGGCAAAAAATTAGTACTAACCTATCCTTTGGATCAACCTACCATCCACAAATAGATGGGCAGACCGAAGTGGTTAATAGAAGCTTAGGAAACCTATTGAGGTGCCTTACCAAGGAGTATGGTCAGACATGGGATCAAGTGTTACCACAAGCTGAATATGCTTACAATGAAACAATAAATAGAACCACAGGAAAGAGTCCTTTTGAGGTGGTCTATGGTCTTCACCCAAGGGGTATTCTAGAGCTAAGGGACTTAGGAAATGCAACAACAAGGAGTGGATATGCTGAAGATTTTTCTCAGTCAAGCAGGCATTGATGGAGAACACAAGTAAGATCAAGCAAAAGGTTGATGAGAGAAGGAAGAACCTACAATTCCAAGTAGGTGATCTTTTCATGGTGCACCTTAACAAGGCAAGGCTACAACAAGGAGTGCCTAATAAGTTGCAGATGAGAAGGTTGGGTCCATGTGGAATTCTAGCCAAGTATGGAGAAAATGCATACAAGGTGGAACTACCCAAGGATCTAGCATTGTCCCCGGTCTTCAATGTGGCAGACTTAGTTGCTTATAAAGGACCAACTCCAGGTTCAGATTATAGTCACTCAGAGGTATCAGATGATGTAAATAACCTTCAAGTGTCGGCAAGACCAAGTCCAAAGGCTGAGAAGGTAATGAGTTCAAGGATCTCTAAAAAGACAAGACACCAAATTTATTGGGAGCACCTAATCAAGTGGCAGGGTATGGATGATGTAGAGGCTACATGGGTGCTTGAGACAAAGTTCAAGAAGTTAGGCATTGATCAGAATCTGATCCCAAAAGAGGTGACTTAATTTTCTTTTGTTTGGGAGAATGGTGCAGGAGCACCTAGGACTTAGGCTAACAGTCCTTCTTCAATTTTGGCTTTTACTGACCTTAGCCAAGTTAGGTTTCTAATAAGTACTCTAGGAGGGTCCAAAGTGTGTGTGTAACATTTGGTTTGAGTCAACTGTAGACCTAGTTGAGTTTGTTTTCTTCCTAGGTGTACACTTTGTGAGTAGGTGTTAGGTTGAGTAGTTAAAATTGCCTTCTTGATGGTCAAGAGAGGAATAACTTGGTGAGATCATTAGAGAGGTTTAGAATATTATTAGGATTGTTGAAAAAGACATGAATGATGAAGTGTGATAGGTTGCCTAAGTTGGAAAGGAAAAATGTGGAAAATTGTAAAAGTTGTCTTGACAACTTTGGTCCTAAAAGAGATTAGCGATGGAGTTAGGGTTAAAACATTGAGCTAGGATGCCTCCACATGTGGGGAAGACTATTTAAACCCTCTCTTGCATGCATACCAAGGTTGGAAGGATTGAATTTGGTGAATGACAATCTGAAACCACTCATTTTCGGATTGTTATTACTGTTGTTGTCTTATTTTGCATAAAAAGTGAGTACAAATGGATTGAATCCATTGATCCAATCTTGGATAGTTGTTCTTTGGTGTGTTCTAGGGCCAATAAATCCATTTCATGCTTTGTAAATAGCTTTAATTAGTTCTTTTACTGTTTTATTTTCAAACAGTCAGTTTTGCTTGTAAATAGCAAATTATGTAAAAATGGTTGCCCCATAAAATCCCTTCGTGCTACCATCACAGCCTGCTGGGAAATGGAAGGAAACCCTATTTACATTGTAAATATGTAGGGAGGAGTTCTGGAAGTGAATTTTACCATTGTTTCCACCTTGTTCTAGGCGAGTCTAGGAGCAACCCGACTAGAGAAAACAAGATGTAAATTGAATGTATATTGCAGGGGTGTCTTCAAAACCTAAACTTTAGCATTTGGCATTGAAGGATAGGTCCATTTAGAGTTCTGATTGAGAGGAAAATCTTTGACAACCTTATTTCATTTCTTTATCCCTTTGTTGAACAATCACAGCCAGTTGAAGCCTATAAGCCCTAACAAAACCTCATTTTTGGGTTAGGGACTTGTACGACAAGTGAGGGGACTAAAACCAACAAAATATCTTAAGGATGGATGAGTGATTGAAGGATCATATAACTTATTGCAGGGTCTTTTGGACCAATTCACTCCAAACCCTTAAAAACCGGACTTGGGAGGCCTAATTGGGGCTCATCCTTGTAGCCCTATGTCTAAGCAAATTTATGAAATCGGTAAGGGAATTGAAGATTGCAAAACCTCAAATGGACCTAGTTGATTTCATTTCATGGTAAATACCACCTCCACACCTTTGCAATGTCTCATAACAGTATGGGGGTGAAAAGTGAGAAGTTGACAAGTTGTTGTCAAGGTTGCAAGATGAGTATATGACAAGCACATTGAATTGGTAGAGTTCCTAGTCAAAACACTTGTTGTAAACACCTTGAGATTGGAAAAGAGAGAGTCCTATCAGAGATTGAGAAAGACTTGGAGGTCTTGAAGTATAGCTAGACCTGGTGAGGTTGATGGAATTGAGCAACACCAACTAGGTGAAGTGTGAGCAAGCTAGGTGAACCCTATCACTCATGTATAGGGTGAGAAACTCATTGACTATATCAATGAAATTGAATTACATTAAGGAAAATCCATTTGGAAATATTTTCCACATATTATCACTAATATTAATTAAAAGAAGATGTTACAAAACCTTTTGGATCAAAGGATTATATTCCTCTCTGATAAATCGGATAAAGTTTTTTGGGCTCCTTCCAAACAAGGCGTTTTTTCAGTTAAAAATGGATATGCAACTTTACAACATATGATGGAACAACAACAGAACCAAAGAGATTTTAAATTCTGTTGGAATAACAAGGTTTTGCCTAAAGCAAATTGCTTCTCTTGATTGGCAATTCAAAACAAAATCTTAACTAGTGATAGACTAGTCAAGCTGCAAATTTCACAACCATTTCTCTGTGTTCTGTGTAATAAGGAAAGTGAAACAATTGACCATTTGTTTGTTCAGTGTCCATTTTCTCAACAATGTTGGTTATTCATTTTAAATAGATTTCAAATTTCATTGCCTCTGCCAAACACAATTTGGGATTTGTTTCAGTCTTGGCCTACTCTGTTTACCTCCTCCACCTTTTCTTGTATTTGGCACATCATTCTGGCATCAATCATTTGGTTCATCTAGTGGGAAAGAAATAAAAGAGTTTTTAGGAAAGTGTCTTTGTCCATTGATAAAGTTTTGGAAGTCATTCAGAAATCAGTTTCAAACCTCGTTAATGTTCATGTTCATTCCCATTTTAACATTTCTTCATTATTTTCGTCTTGGGATTCTTCCATTATCAGGAATTGGAAGCACATTTTATCACCATCTAACTCCAACGCGTCATCTTTTAATAAATTGATTAAGGTTGATAGATCTAACATTTCATGGCAACCCCCTCATCGAGATTTTGTCAAAATTAACTTCGATAGTTCATCAAGAGGGAACCCAGGTGACTCAGAGGCTGGAGTTTGTATTAGGGATCATATGGGCAATTTAAAAGCATTCAAATCTTTTGTATTGCCTCCAGGAACCAATAATATGGCAGAGGTGCAAGCGTTATTGGAAGGATTGATCCTTGCAAAGAAATTGGGTTACCTAAAAGTTCATGTTGAAGGGGGCTCCTCTCTAATTATTAATGCCTGCATACAGAGGAAAACATTAAATTGGAGGATCTACTATGTTCTTGGACAAGTTTGGTCTCTGCAAGAATCATTCGAAGCATTTCATATTTCACACACTTGCAGGGAAGGTAATAAGATGGCGGATATACTTGCAAACATGGGCTATGATGGCCTTCAAGTTGAATCGATCAAGGACGATCATGAATTAAAGAATTTTCTGCAAATTAAAAAAATTCTATGGGATGAGATTTCATGTGTGATGAGACATGGTAACCATCATGGTTAATCACTTAAATGCCATTTAACTTCACTTGCAATAATGACTTCAAACCAAGGTGAATTAATCACTTAGCATGACCGCATGTGCAAAATGTATTAAATTAGTCCCTCGTCATCTTTGCATACATGACTACATCCTTGGCGCGTGTGAGATGTAATCCAATAACACCTCATTCATGGTTTAGTAAATCTGTCACATGCGAATTCTTGCAAGAAGGAAGAGTTCATAATTACAATATAGACGGTCGGGCCAACTATTAAACATCACTTCCTCCACCTAAAAGGCATTCTTCCCTCGCAAGCTAAACTGGTTTGTGCATAACATAGGTTTTGAAGAGGGAAAACAAATAGAACTCCAGATTAGGGCTCGATGACTTCAATGGAAGGAAGATTGCAAATGGACTCTACTTGCACAACATGTCGCAGAGAGCACATAGAGTATTTGCCGCGCAACTACAAAGTCTTCTTACCAGTGGAAGACTGGGAGAGACCCTTTACGAAGCACATTACAGATGTTTTTCTGGGACAAGTATTCCAGATTCAATCATACCAGATCAAGAGGAGTATCAAGCGGGTGATTTGTGAAGAAATCCTGTTTCCTCAGGCAAGACGGGCCATCTTCCCTTCACAATTTATCTCTATTTTCTTGTCAAATGCTTTTGACTTTCTCCAATCCCTTTCAATGCTTGAGTTAATTGCTGCCAAAGTTGTCAAGCATGAATTTCTTCTTGGTAATAAACTTCTCCTTGTAGCCCAAAGATATGACTTGTGGGAGGGTAACACCCACAATGGAGGCATTTTCCCGTGACATTTCCTCCTATCTAGACATGTCTTTGTGCCAATTTATGATTACATTAAACATACGCTGGAGATGCAGAACTTTTCTTATATCCAAAGTGCTCTGGATAGACACTGTAGGGAAATAGGGCAGGAATTGGTCACTTTGGTTAAGAAAAAGTCGAACGCCTTGTTAATTCTGTTGAATGCTGAACCTCCCGAGGTGAATCCACCCCTACGACCGGTAGTGCTGGATTTGAATGTTGCCTTAGGGCCTGTGCTATCGCAGGGCTCCAATGAAGCTGTAGGGTCAGCTCAAATTCCACCCATAATCGACAGGGGCATGGTGCAAGAACATCAAGATGAAAACGTCCAGTCGATGGATGGGTAAAGTAGAGGGTAAATTTGGTACCTATTTTGATAAGCATAACTATGGATGTCGAATGGCTCTCCATTTTCAAAACTGTTGAGGATGGCCAGGTTGCGAAATTTTAAGCCTACGTACAATATTAACTTTCCCAGGTAACAGGTGTTGGTCTCTTTGTTTATTTCCACCAGTTCAACAGAACCAGTAGTAGAGACATTTTGTCAACCAGCTGGGTTGAACTGGTAATGGAGGCTCCTTTTGAACTGGTTAATAGGACAAGCATTCCGGTATTAAAGTTCTGGTATGATACATCCGATAACTGGTTGTGGCAGCTTTACTTGGTCTCTTCTTTTATTTCCACCGGTACAACAAAACCGGTAGTAGAGACATTTTGTTAACCAGCTGGGTAGTACCGGTAATGGAGGCTCTTTGAACAGGTTAATACGAAAGGAATATCGGTATTAAAATTCTAATATAATACAACCAACAACCAGTTGTGGTAGCTTTACTGTGTTCCGATAACCAGAATCTCGCTCCCCAAGTTTTCATGATATATGGTTGTGGGGGTAGTTTTTTAAGGTTTCTTCTAGATTTGTCTTGTCTTGCTACTCTCAACTTTGGCCTCTATGAGGTTTGTACTATGGGCAGGCCTTTTTTCCCTTTGGATCTTTGGGGGGTCCCTTCTTATAGCCCCAATTTCTCTTTTCATTGTATCCGAGCAAGGACATAGGGTTTTCTTCCCGATTCTTTCCCTATTGAGCTCTTGAATCAATTATCTTATTAATATATATATATCAGTGGCTTGCCACTTTTGCCAAAAAAAAAAAATATAAATAACTTTTTTTTAACCAATTATAGATATAAGATTAAAATAATGGTCCCATAAAATTATGATTGTTTTTAACTAAAAAATCTATAAAACGAAAAATTTAGAATAATATTATTTAATTATATAATTTTCTACTTATTTAATTACTATTCATCCAATTGATTATATTTCTTCTAATTTATTGAAATTCTATATATAGATAGAAAATCCATAATTTTGATAATCTATTTTAAAAATAATTTTCTCAATTTTATTTTATAAATTCCTTCCAATTGCACAATTTTTTATTTTTAAATATTTAGTTTTAGTTTTTTTCTTTACTTCTAATAATACAAGTTTTCACATGACAAGTTTCCAGAAGCCTTTGGATGCATCTAAGATCTCTATATAAAGAGACAATTGTAATTCATACATCTTCATTGTTAGTGGTAACATGATCAATTTCCACCTAATAACATTCTCAACCACAACACTGAGTCATAGAAAGTCAAGTGGTGGTGCAACTAGATTAGACTCCGATGAGGGGTTTTCAGTACCATATAAACAAGCTCATAATACTTTTCTTCCATAGGGACATCTAGAGTTTGTTCCTAAATTTCTTCTATTGTTTCTAAATTTTCATTTCATATGTTCTTGAGATAATGTAATGCATGGTGGATACTTGTGATGGAACCTACTTGCATGGATAGCTATGGGTATTTTAAAAAAAAAATGTTGTTGAGAAAATTTAACAAAAATAATAACATTTTGGTTTGTTATCACACAAATCTTGGTGTTATTCGTTTCACTCCTCTTTGCTCCTTATTGAAACAATATAACAATTTTTTATTTTGGTTTGGCTGATTTGGTAATGTCACTAAGTATGAGACAACTTCATTTTTCATTCTAGGTCAATGAGAGTTTAATTTACTAATATTAGATGAGAAACAATGTAGTGGACAAGAATGCAGAGAATTATTATTATGTTAAGGCTCTAGCCCCTAAATGGAAGATTGCATGTTCCAACTTCCAAAGCTACTTCACATTTTATAAATTCTTTATCTAATTCTATTAATAGTCTTCAATGAAAAAATATTGACAAAGTATTTTTGGTATTTCTTGTTTCACTACATTGCCAATTTGGGTTTCTAGAATCCAACTTTGTTGTTGTTGGTTGATACCAATATGAAAGTAAAAATTGGTGTAAAAATATTATATAATATATCGTATTATAGATTGTAATGATCATGATATATTTATGAAAATATTTTATTTTATGACTCAAAATTAGTTTCAATATTGATAATCTAATCAATTCTATTATACACATGCATGTGTTGTGAATGATGATACTTTTTCTTGTATCAAAATAATACAACCTACCAATAACTTAAAATTTAAGAATCCAACTTCTTTGATGATAAACATTAAATAAAAAAGTGAAAAATCTTTCTTTATATTTTATTAAAAATAATTATTTAATAAATTGTAGTCTATAATATAGTTATTGATTTTAAAATAAATTAAAATGGTATTCTTCATCACGATCCCTTGTATAAAAAGATTTTATTTTATATTGACAATATAATCAATTTGTAAATGATTTTTACTTGATATTATCTCGACTTACATCAAAATTATAAAATTCAATTATGTTTGGAAATGAATTTTAATCTATATAAATTTGACTCTCATGAAAATTATAAAATGCCAATAACTTAAATTGAACATCAGAACTTTCATCATTGTGGCCACCAAAGCAAAAAATGAAAAAGCATCTTGGGCCTTTGGTCTACTAGTGAAGTTGAATGGCTCCACATGAGCCCACCATGGATCGAGTCTTGTTAAGTGCAATGCTTTGACATCATAAGGGATGAGGAGAATATAATGCCTTGAGCAAATTTGACAGAAACTACTCAGTGAAGGCCATCGTTAGCTAAGAAATTGTAATATATTTTAACTGCTAAACATTTATTGTTCAAATAAACTATTCAAAAATAATTTCAAAACAAAAAAAAATCTTGCAATTAAAATTTTTCTAATCATTAAACTTCCATTTTCAAACATTTTGAAATTCTAATTAGGTTGCATCCATAGCTTGTCAAATTTCCTCCCTCACCTATTTTTATTTTCAATTTTTTTGAGGGGACAATTAAATTGTATGTGTGTTTGAAGCTTTTTGGAGGGTTATTATTTATTATTAAATTATATGTGGAGTTGAAGCTTTCTAGAAGGCTATTATTATTTATTATGGAACTTTCTTCAAATGTAGAAACAAATTTAATGATTCAAGTACATGTTGCTTTTTCTAAGTCCATTGTGCTAATGGTGAAGCTAGTGTGGGTTTTTTCCTACATGCATGACTATGGAGAAGGTCCACCACTCTTTTTAAAATTGATATGTCTCAATCTATTTTACCTAATTTTTTAAAAATATAGGTATGCTGGTAATAATTTAAAAATATAATGATTATGAATTACAACAAACATTTTTATTACAATACTATGAAGGAAGTGCTCGCCACACTTTTTTTAGTACTTGCCATATTATAACTTATCATAGGCAATACTATTGCATTCATTGAAGCCCAATCAATCAATTAGTTTGCACCAATCATACGTGATTATTATTTTTGCTTTCAAAATAAACTTGGCTTTTGTAAAGTTGAGATCTATATTTTTATATTTAAGATATTGTAGAAATTATTTATCTACACTATGATTGGTTTAAAAAATTTGGTGTTATAGGAGCAAATTTTTAGGAATCATTGATTTTTTAAGTGTTTTTTTGAATTTCTTTTATTTTTTAAAAAGAAATATTTTTTTTAAATAGAGTTTTTCATTTTTAATTATTTATAATATTTTAAATAAAATATTTTTTATAAATAGATATATAAATTTTATAGTTCCTTTTTATCTCAAAATATAAATAATAAAACCAATTTTAGGGATTTGACTCAGTTCAAATAAATTAAATGAGAAATTAAATACAAATATTTCTATTAAAAAAAACACCTAATTATTATATGTATTATTTATAATTATATTTTATATATCTTTTTGAAATCATTCTATTTTTTAATACTTTTTGAAAATCATAAATTTTTTAATCATTTGTTTTTTGGTGGGTAATTATATGTATTTTATTGATATTCAAAACAAAGTAAAAAGTTGTAGTATCATCTATCCCACATCACAAAGAAACATTGCCAAAATTTGCTCCAAAACAATGTCCATAGTCTGACAAAATATCAACCAAAACCCTAACCTCGCCTACCAGTATTTTGCCCTATACACCCATTTTTACATCTTAACAATTTTAAACATATAAAAGTCAATCAAGTAACTACATAAACAAGCTTTAAACAAAAAACAATGTTTTTCTTTTCATTTCTTCCTCACTCTTTACAAAGGCCCATTAACTCATTGGTCTTTCATTTTGAAACTTGCTTCTGGTTCATCTTCTGGCCCCACCTTCCTCTTTCCTTTGGCTCGCTCTCGTTCCTTCACCCACATGCAATGAATCAATGAATCCTGATATATGCTTCTACCCGATGCTCATCCGTGTTCATCCCCTATGCCCAATGAATAAATGAGATCAGTTGTTGAGGAGTCTTCTCATATATGCCCTTGGCCACCTCTGCATGCATAAAACCTGCCCCTGAAATTGCCCTTTCCAACATCGAATGCAAACCATACAACCAATAATTTCTTACAACCCTTCAACACCCATTCAACATTTCCTTTCCATCCAACCTCCAACCCCCACATTGCCACCATTGACATGATGTTTATATTCGTCCTGCACCTGTGTTTAGATGTAAAAAACTCTTCACCCAAAATGATTTCCTTGATCTGAATGAAAATATCCTCATTAAATTTGAAAAGATTTTTCATTCTTTTCTCAATAACTTTGCCCATAAATGCTAATATTTATCTTAGCGTAATCAAGGAAAAGGTGACCACCATATTAAAATGTAGTCACCACCCATCCACAATTGTGAGCACCAAGTGCTACCCATGTCACATCACCTCACCACTGCACCCTTTCATTAATAGCTTCAGCGGTGTACTATCCCAACTTAGAGATCGAGCTCAAGCTTACGAAAATCTTCCACTGTACTTTTTGGCCCATCATCAAGAGTCACTGCCCATTTGGATAGCTTGCCCACCACATTGTTCCCTGATCTCATCACATGCCCAACTTCAAATTCCTCAAAAGTTTATAATAAATTCTTGGCAACGGTTATATATTTATTCAAATTCCAAGCATGTATTTCACCCTTTTTAATTAAATTAATAATAATCAAGGAATCTCCTTCAAGTTGTATTTTCAAGAAGCCCAAATTTTTTTCCTATTTTCAATTCTTCAATAGTCCCGGGTTACCCTTTAAGGCCCCATCAAAGTTAATTTTATCTATCCTTCCCTTAACTTGGACCACTCCACCACCTTCACCTTTTTGGATTTGGGATTAGGCTTAACAAGCCCATTAATAGGTCAAATTTTTAACCATTTTAATATATATAAAATAATTTAATAATCTTTTAATCATAAATTTAAATATTTTTTATTAAGTCATTCAAAAAATGTCTAATTTCACTTTTATAATGATTAATAACTATTTTATTAAGACCAATTAGAATTAATATTACATAAATATAATTAAAATAATATAATTTTATGCTACAAATTAATAATTAAATTTGAGATTAATTTTATTATTCTAATTCTAATTATATAGTTTTTTAAAACTAAATTAGGGTTATGCTTTTAAGAAAAATATATATTTTCACTATAAAATTTATATTATATTATAATTATTATAATTATTTTATTAAAGTAAGAGTTATAGTTAATATTGCAAAAATATAATTATACTAATATAATTTCAAAATAACAATGGTTCAAAATTATAATAATTAAAAACTAAAATAAAATATTTATTACAATTCAAAATTATAATAACTAAAATTAGAACCAAAATTTTTATTACAATACTATGACGACAAGTACATGACATTTGTTTTTTTTAAATTTAAATTTAAATAGTGTGAATCAAATCCTTATAAAAAAACCTATTTTTTGAAAAATAAAAAATATTAAAATTTATATATCTATATAGAAAAATTACTTTATTTACAACGTTATAGATTAAAAAAGAAAAAAGAAAAAGAAATAAAAAAATCTAAAAAATCTATTATTCCTAGAGATTTGTTCCTATCACTAGTTTTTTTAAACCAATCGTAGTGTAGATAAATAATTCCTACAATATATTAAGTTAAAAAATATGAATCTCAACTATATAAAAATCAAGTTTATTTTTCAAACAAAAATAATAATCACTTCACATTGGTGCAAAACAATTGATTAATTGAGTTGAGTGAATGAAATAGGAGAAATGTATTAGTAGCCGTTATAGCTAACTTCGTGCGACTTAACTATTTATAGCTATTGTTTTGGCTTCTAGGTAGTAAGATGCAAACTGTGGGACCCGATATGCGTGCAAGGGTAAAAAAGTACACATTCCAAAGTGTTGCCTAACACGTAATATTACCTAGATAAGTACTAAAAGACGATTAAAATAAATTTGACCAAAGAACTCTTGGGCCACACCACCTCTGCCTTCTCAATAATTAAAATGTATAAACAAGACCTCCTTCCAAATCATTTGAAGAGCCACCCCTAATTAAAATTCGTCGAAGATGACAAGAGGGTCTATTCATATTTATCACTCATCTAACTCTATGATGTTTGCTAGAAATTGACAAGACCTTACATTTCATGATTGGTAGATTACTTTTAAAAAAAAGTAGAGAACTTTATCCTCACCAATGCTTACAACCTTAAATTAGACACGAATATCAAACACAATGTGAAATAAGAAATTAGACATGAAAACCTACAATGTGAAATAAGATTAAGATAAATTTGATCACAAGAACTTATACTTAAGATGACACCACCTCTACCTTCTCAATAATTAAAATGTATAAATAAGATCTCCTTCCAAATCATTTGATAAGCCACCACAATTAAAATTTGTCGAAAATGACAACCTGATCTATTCCATTAATCACTCATCTAACTCTATGATGTTTGACAACCCTTCACACTCCATGATTGGTAGAACTTTATCCTCATCAATGCTTACAAAGTCTAGCAAAACAAAAGTTGTGGCAATGAGAAAGGAAAACCCTTTTGTTCCAAAGGACTTTTGGTGAGGGTGAGGCTCCCACATCTACGGAGTCTCGTGAGAATTCGATGGGAGGGGCCCTTGGGATCTCGAGCCTCATGTGGGTCTACGTCTGAAACTAGTAGGAATTATTATTCTTTTGAAAAGGATTCCCACCTACACCATAGCACACACTCGCAGCTTTCAAAAATCTAACCAAACCCCGAGTTACGAAAAAACAGAAAATCCCCCTCTACCACATTGAATCCAATGAAGATAATTAAAAGGGGTGGTGCAGATTTAAAAACAAATTAACAATAATATAGCCCACAAATTCATTAATAGTAAATCTACTCATGGTGATGATAGCATTTGTCATGTTTAAACAAGTACATGGTCTGTGACTCAGTTTTCCTCGGGCGGTGCGTTGACTGGAGTTTCACTGTCATATGCTGCATGACATTCCCTCGGGCTCAAGACTCTCTTTTTCCTTTTGCATGCAACAACAATCTCTTTAACACCACCAATGCCTGAAACCATGCTACCATTTTTAGTATGCTTAACCATTGCTGATATAGCAAATGAAGCTCAATTTCATTTTTGTTTTGAGCAGCTGATTTGTTGATTGATTCATAGGGATGGATTACGAGAGAATCGATAAGATTCAGGTAAAGTTAACTGAAAACAGATTTATTTGGCTTTTCTGTTTGCATTTTGATGGAAATTTGTTATTGCCTGATCTTGTGGGGGAAAAAAAGGTGTTTTTCTAACTGGATTTGTACACCCAGCGGTGAATAAAAAAGCTTGAGGTTATCGATCTCGTGGGTTTAATCGCCTTAAACAATATAGGCCACAATGTGTTCTTTATTGATATTGTTTTGTAGAGTCTGTGGGCAACATGGAGGGAGATGGGTTTGTGGGTTTTTCTCTGGTTCTGTTGAAGATGTTAATTGAAAGTTTCGAGTTTGCTCTAGTGGCTCATAAATGAATCCTGATCTGTAATAGAAGTTCAGGACTTTATTTAATTAGGGGGACCCAGTAAGGGAAAGGTTAGATCATGGAGCTGCATTTTTCAAAATGTAGATTTTTTTGATTGCCAGATGAGTATTGCTATGATTACTGAATGAACCCAAAGAGTGAGGTTTCAGATTAGAAATTGCCTAGGATAACATATACGTAGGTCACTTTGTGCGACCCATCATCACGATGGGTGATGAATAAGGATTGGAAACTGGAGTTCCTTATATAGGTAACTCACTTTACTAGAGGAGGTGAGAGAGCATTTAACCTCTCAGTAAGCAGCAGCCCTCAAAACTAAGATGACTTATTCCATCCGTGAATCCATTAAGACCTTGTTGGCAAATGGGTACATGATGAGTACCACTTGATATGGTACAGGGTAAGCTTTTCACATTCAATCTTGTTAGAGAGTGTTGTGATCAGCTTGAGTAGAGCCCTAATGCCAAAACTCCACACACTATCAGGGAACTAAAAAATGTTTATTTTCAAATCGGCTGATGATAGACATCAAAGTTGCCACCAATAACTCAAATAAATAGCAGCAACTGCAAAGACCAGAGTAGGAAACATACGGAACATAATTCTGAGGGATTGCCTGGTTGCTCCTGTCAAGTCCCGAATTATGTTATGGAGGGTACTTTTCCTTGCCCCTGTTTGTATGAGAGCCCATAAAAGACAGCAGTAAATCTGTAAAACCTAAAACCAGCGAAATGTTCATATTTTTAATTGATCTCTAATGGTTTTCTGATATGTTACCCATCTAACAATTGGTTAATATACTATTTTTGTAAAATTATTTCTCCTGTTTCAAATGGCATAGACTCTGTCTGAACAGAAAATTAGTCAGTGCAAGAATGCTAGAAAAACAAATTTCAAGGCTTGCTGACTGTTTCTGTACTTTGTCCAGATAGTACTTAACTACAAGAAACAAACATTGACCCTTTCCACATTGCAAAAACATTCCAACGTATTTCAGGTCACACAAGCAATAAGTTTGTTTTCTGGGCTGGTCTTCAATGGTAGGATTTGCCCTTGAATATTGGTCTATTACCACTAGTTTCAGTCTTATATACAAAAATCCTTGCATTATTTTTTAATGATGCTTAAGGAATCACAACCCCAGGGGCATTTCCATATAGCATGGATATCCTTCATCTGAGATGCCATGTCAGAGGAATATCTATTCCAGCAAAGTTGTCACAGTCTTGCATATGGTATCATTTGTTTTACATGCTTTTTGGTGGCTTAGACTACAAATGGAAATGAGCTCTGGTTGATGAAACAAAAGACATCCAAATCACTAGTGAACCTAGCCTTTGTGGATGATATTCTGCTGGTTTGGATTTTGAAGTCATCAGCCTTTGCTGATGATTTTGCACTAAAACAATCTGGCACTTAATATATCTATCAGTCAAAAGCTTGACATTAGTTTGTCTCGTCATTTTTTCTCTTTTAATCACCTCAAAAATTTGAGGCTTGTGGAAAGTGAGGACACATGTGCATAGTCTTAGTTTTAGAGTCCAAAACTTTAGTTTTAGTCTATCATGCTTTGTTTGAGTTTCAACAAATCAAGTAGTTCCGTGTTGCACTTGGTCTTTGGTGCCAGAAGTTGCCCCTGCTGTATCATTAAAACTGGATAAAGGCTTGTGAGTGGTCTAAGTGGCACTAAAATCTCCACTTCCTTTTAAGTCTTAATTTGTTTATTACAATTTATGGAACTGGAAAGAGCACCTAAATTTTTCTCTGACATATACGAAGTTGTGTTGAATTCTTATGGATAAAGACATGTGAGTGGTGTAAAGTCATGCCTGTGACACTAAAATCTCCTCGTCCTTTTTCGGTCTTGATTTGTTTATCATAATTTATGGAACTGGAAAGAGCACCTAAATTTTTCTCTGACATATAGGAAGTTGTGTTGAATCCTTATGTTGAAGAAAAATAATTTAAAATTTTAGGTTCCAAACAAATAAGTGTTTGTGTTATTTACGCAGACAGGAGTCATATCACCTCGTCTGTCACCTAATAAATTAAGGCGCAAGCTTATTGGTGTACAACGAGGAAGGAAAGCTTCAGAACTTGATTCTGCCTTGTCTTCTTCCAAAGAAGGACCAGATACAGTTGGGCTTGTTGAATGTGGGAGAGACAGTTTGTTGTCATCAGGTTCTGGAAATGTCGATGATGAAGGTAATTTGACAGCTTTTCTGGTGATTTTATTCATTGCATGCAAGGGTTAAACTGGAATAGGATACATATGTCTCAGTGAATACTAGGACATCTTTTTGGAAACAATAATGACTTTTCTGCCTATTATTTGTGATAGGTTTTAGTGGTATGCAAGATTTCCTCAACAGCAAAGAGAATGGCCATGCTGTGCATGATGTTGGACACCCTCTTCAAACAAATTTTCCAACAAAATTATCTGCCACAACATCTGCATGTGAAGAGGTTCCTGATTTAGGTACTGCAGCTCAAAACTTGGCATCTATGAAGGATTTTCAGTTCAAAGAAAATCATCATTTTCAACTAAAAGTTCAGAATTTCACAAAACCTACCAATACACAGGTGGAATATTCGGGAAATTTGAATGTTGTGCATGCAATGAGATCTTTTGAAGATGACAATTTTGAATATGACAGTGGGCATGAAAATGGCAGTGTATCTAGCTTTGAATTCCACAAAGGGGATCGATCTATTCATCGGCGGGTTTTAGGACCACATTCTAAACCTGCTCCATCAAAGTGGGATGATGCAGAAAAGTGGCTGGTAAACCACTCTTCAGGAGACAGTCACATGAAACCTAAATCAAAATCTGGCTCTGGTCAAATGCAAGGTGTAGCTGCAGGACTTGGAAGAAAAGTTAATTTTCCGGGTCAGGGAGGTCGTCCAATGGGTGGCACTAATATTCACATGGCAAAAGGTGCATCAAATGCCTTGGGAGGTACTGAACCTACAACTACAGATGGAAGAAGTTTGAATCAGGAGGAGGGAGAGACTAAAAAGGTCTATCCTGATAAGCCTGTCTCAAGGATGGATGATGGTGGAGCATCTAAGTTTGCCTTTGTGCCACCAGCAGCATCACATCTTATCACAAGAACTAATGATTTGGATCGTTATTCTCTAGAGGATGTTTCATGTTGTGTCCCTGGTGAACCAAAGGGAGATGGTGAGGCACTGCTGAAGCCCTCACTTCGCATTGAAAAGCCCATTGCAGATCCAGCTAGTAAGCATAAATATGAAATATCTTGAATACTTTGGTAACTTAAAAAGTCTTAAATGCAGTTCAAAATATAATATTTGCTCCTTTTTCTAATGCCGTTTCATATTTTAGGAGTGTTTAAATAATGTAAATATTTTGTTGTTAGGAAAAGATTAGGGAAATTCTTTTATTGAAGAAGGCATAGGATGGTTTTTTTTATCATTTGATTGTAGGAGAGATTAAGCTATGGAACTTTGGACTTTGCAGTTGAATTTAGCAAGAATGGTCATTCCTTCGCACAGCATATTCCTCCATCATATGTTCCACCTCCTTCTACTGTTCGATCAGTTGCCATGAGGGATATGGGAACAGAGATGACTCCCATTGCCAGCCAAGAGCCTTCAAGAACAGGGACTCCTGTTAGAGCAACATCACCTACCATGCGGAGTCCTATTTCTTCCCGACCATCAACCCCTGGAAGAGCTGCACCAGCATCCTCACCTATGGATGGGACTGACAATGAATTAGATTGTCAAGGAAAAGTAAATATACATGAATTATCTGAAAAAGAATTGCATGAAAAGACCAGACAAGAAATAATTGCTCTTGGTGAGAAGCTTGGCAAAGCTAATATTGCAGCATGGGCAAGTAAACGGGAAGAGGAAGAGGATGATGCAAGATCACAGAAGAACAGAAATTCAGAACCAAGTACATTGACTGTTCTGGAAGCCCGTGCAGTAGCTTGGGAGGAGGCAGAGAAGGCAAAGTATATGGCCAGGTCATTTGTTATCCTTATGGTTATCATGAATTATGTAGGGGTTTTATTAAGGTATATCTTGGTGTAATATGCTAGGCTCAACATTAATTGCTATTGTATGCCTGCCCGGGATTTTAGGCTCTGACAATTGTATTATGCTTTCAAAATATTCAAGAAATATGCCAATGTGTGTATAAGTAAATGTATCTGTCCTTTCTCTCCGTAAATAATTTGAATTTCCCTAGTTAATGGCATGCAGCATTTTTGAAATTGATTGGTCCCACATGCTCATTTAATGTGATGTACTATCATGGTGGTTATCTGCAAGCACTGAACAGCCCTCTCCTCACAGATATAGGCGTGAAGAGGTTAAAATAGAAGCATGGGAAAATCATCAAAAGACAAAGGCAGAAGCTGAAATGAGGAGAATAGAGGTAATCATATTACAACTTTTCTCTCTTCTAATTGTGCTTTCAAACCTCTTAAGTTGGAAAACATTTTAACCTTTCCTTCTGCTTCTATTCTCAGTTGAAAATTTTCTTTTAGAGAGAATATCACAAAATGCTTTGCTGCAACCCAAACACATATACTCAAGATGCTTGATTTTACAGGGTTCATTTAAATGCTGATCCGCAAATGTTATGAATGTTGAATGGTCAGGTGTGGTACTGCCTTGTAGAAGATGATCCATATTCCTCAAAAGAAAGCTACATGCTTAGATTGATTTATGATATCTCTTGTGACTAATTAACAGGATGGTTATCCCTCCTCCTCTCAATGGATAGAGGTAGCCCATAATTATAGCTAAGAGCACGAGTCATCCAACTTTAGTGCCTCAATTCCTCTTACCACAAGTTTAAGGAATTGCAAGATTTAAGCATTACTCTCTCTACCAGCTGGACTTTCTTGTAACCCTGGACATAGGTAGTGCTTGATTATATTAGTTAATAATTACTATATCAAACACAAATGCAAAAATCATTGGAGCAAGCAATGATATATAAGTGATCGTACCAGTAGCAATAACTGGAAATAACCTTGATTGACTGAGACCTGGGTTTGGGGCTGTGTCAGGACTCAGAACTGACTGGCCAGTTTTTTTGAGTAATCTGGTTTTTGCAGGAAAAAGACGAGAAAATGTTGTGGATCACTGAATAACCTGTGGGTCTTTAAAAAAAAATCATGCCCACTTTTTCAATAAAACCTGTGTTTTTGATTTCCTTATCATTTTTTTAACTTTTTGCTCCAGAATCAACCTGTTTCAGAGCATAGGTGAGACATTTGAAAATGTCGATTACAGTTTAAGGGAGGAGAACAAGGATACAAGGTTTCTGGCTTCAAATTCTTAAGTAGTTAGGAGCCTCGTATGCGAATTGCATTTTGTTTTGTTCTGTAAGACTTAAGTCTTAAGGGTTACTTGATTGAGAATTTGAGAGTGTAGTTGGCAACATTGAACAAATTCTTTATTTATGTCTTACATTTGTTTCTTTTTCTATGCGCACTACATTTGGCATGAAATAAAATTAGCAGTTTATGTTGCTGCATTTTTTTGAATATTTTAGTCTTTTTTGATTGCTTGGTTTTTCTAATTTTGAATTCATTTTACACCTTCAATTTGTTGTGTCAATGCCATGTAAATGGAATACCACTATGGTTCATAACTTATACCACTTCCACCTGCTGTTGTCCATTTATCCAGTATGGAATCCACCATAAACTAGGCAATTGAATTCCATTTACTCCTTCAGTTTGCTTTGTTAATGCCTTGTAAGTCGAATATTACTATGATTCATACTACCTTCACAAGCCATTGTCCACTCAATCAGTATGGAATCCCAGTACAATTCTTCTGTGACTAGAATGCAATGCAACATGCTAACATGTTCACACTGTAGCTTATGACAAAGAATCTATGAATGCAATCGCTATTATCATACATAAAAATAGCATAGGTAGCAGTAATAATTTAGCCGTGTTCTGGGTAATAAAATCTTAACTTTCATTTCCATCGAGATAAAAGAAGATAAAATGCAATTGAATTGATACTAGAAGCTTTATGGTTGCTACCATTTTCAAGTTTTGCATAAATATGTGGGGTTACAGCTAAAGAATTATAATTTTAACCAAGATAAAATTGGTCATTGCATCAATTTAACGCTCTATCACAGTGGAAAGTAACTACTCAATCAAACTCAACTCAAATGAAAACCCAAAAGCTTCAGGCCAGTGACGCTAAATTGGTGCACATTGGTCAAAAGCTGATTTACGACAGGCCATCTTCTAAAGTTCCTATTTTTGCATCAAGTTTTCTGCTGTGTCAGTTGCCTCTGTGTTAAATGCTTGATTATTTACAAGAGTGAGCTATTATGACATAACTAGAGGTTTTCTCCCTTGAACAATTATGAAAGTTTGAAATGCCTTAAATTCTTGAAACCAATTGAAGATGTTGGTAGCTGCTATGTTCATAGTGGTTCCTATTCTCTCTTAACTTGAAACGTTCATGAACAACACATGAATTGTGACAAACATCTGGCAAATGCATGAGTGATATTGATGATAAATGGAACCAAATGAGGTATATTAGCATAATTGTGATGCCTGTTGGGTATCTGGTAGTTGTTCATAACTTCAGACTACTGGCAAACTTGTCAGAGCTGAATAAGGGCCTTATGTCTTACTGGTTTTACCTGGATAGCTTTCAACTAAAGGCGATTCGCCTATCAGTGTCATAAATTGTATGACAGCCCCAATCATGGTAAGGCACCTTTTGTAGCTATGGGGCCTCTTTTCAACAAGTCTTAGACCCCCAGTGCCTTCATTAATGACTTACCGTTATCTTAAAGTTTTTGATAGGCACTGATTTTTATGTTTCTGATGTTTATGTCATATGAATTTTGTTTGCATATATATTTAATATTTATTGCTTGGTTCAGCGTTTATACATAGTAACCTGAGCTATGAAAAATCTACTTGCTCATAAAGACTTTGTTATCCTCTGTGAGGGTTCTATTTAGGAAAGCTATTGCATGTTTCTTTTCCTATCTTTGATTTTTCCATTTGAGTCCTTTTCATGTTGCTATCCCTGATATGAATTGGATTATGTACCTGTTCGTTGGTGATTTGCACATCCACATGTCTTAGAAAACTGATAGAAATTCGGCTTTTTGGCTATTGAGATGTATGAAGTTATAAACAACATCGTGTGTCTTTTTTGTGGTGGTGATTATTGCACAATACCTTCCTGACATGTTAGTATGCTTTCCTCTAGACAAAACAGTTATTGTGCTTGTCACTTAAATGAAGCTTCTTACTGTCATCTTTCTGATAAATAATAATAATGTTCTACCTATCTCTATGACTTGGGCCATCTGTTAAGTAACAGGATACTGATAATGCATACTAACTATATTTTCATATAGTTAGGAAGCTGTAGTTTATATCATTATGACTTTCTTTGTTACAATTCCATGTTCTTTTTTTGCTTATGAACTAATTTGACCCTCATATAAAAATGTCACCAAGCTGGAAAACTTTAAGGTGTAGTATTTAGTTTAGGGACTATTTATACCAATTACATTCCCTTTAAAGTTTGAAGTGAAAAATAGTTGTACAGCCTTTTCTTAAGAAAAATCATTTGGATTTAAAGAATCAAAATGATAAAGAGATCTGCCTATAATCATATTTGTGGTAAAATTCTTATTCTGTTACTCAAGTTAGAATTATTAGTCTCTTCAGATCTGGTTTATGAGCATTAAATATTTTGTAACTTTTTCTTGAATTGATTTCCCAATAGTTTGTGGACAATTCTCAAAGTATGTAATTTCATATGTTTAAAACATTCTTGTATACCCAAAAGGATCTAGAGCATCTCTTGGTAACAATTGTATTTGATCAATGTAGTTTTATGTTTTCTGATCAGGTGAAGTAACAAGTATGAATAAGTTATAGTAGCACAAACGTCAGCCTAAAGCATATAAATCAGGGCAGTGAGAAAGGCTAGAAAAGAATTTAAGCCAAATCCTTGACTTGCTTGAGAAACAGAGAACCTAAACAAACCTACACTGAATACTCTCAGGAATGGCTGTACTAAGCATGCAAGCCCAACAACCATAGGGATATTGACTTCAGACCAAAAGAGCCATAAAATATGACAGATCAGTCTGTGAAGCAGCAAATTTTATAACTTGTCCTAGCAAAGGCCAAAACAGGAAAGCTTATTGTCATCTTCCAAGTGCCTGCAGAAGAATCTGTACTTGCTGAACAAAATGTTTTGATGCTTGCCAGTTTCTTCCCATGTTTAATCTTTCCTCTTTTAGATTGGGATTTAAGATCCTTGTTAAAAGAAAAGTCATACCCACTCATATGTTCAACAAATTTTGAAGCCATTGGCCTCTGAATGTTAATCATGGCCTTGACAGCTTTGGGTTTCCATTTACTATCTTCCCAAAGACCCCAATAAAGGCAGTCCTATTTGATTATAAATTTTTGTTTCATTTCTCATTTGCTTAATTGGTACTTGTGGCATTGGCAATGAAACAAAATATCATCTTATGCTTTGTGTGTCTAGTGCCTGTGCTTGAGTGAAGTCTCGCTAGGAGCAGGGGATGTTTGTGTACATCTAAGTATATTTCTAGGATGTTGTCTCCACAAGCACAAGTGTTTATAGAAAATGATTCATCCCTTGCGTGCTATTGAGAATTATCTCCAACCTTGGGGTGGGCAAGGAGGCTGTGATATTTCCTTCACAAGCTGGCTGGGCTAGTAGAGAATGGTGAATAAGCATGTTTATGCGACATGCAGTCACCTCCTTTGATAATATTGGCAGCTCTTCATAGATCATATCATCCCATCTAAGGCAGCATTAAATGGATTTGATCTAACGCGATTAGTTCCCTTATACCTTACTTCTAACACACTAAGGTGTCCAGAGTGCATGATACAAATAAAAGTATTGGTACTACGATCTAGAGATATCATAATGGAGAGTCCTAATTTACCATTTTTGGTTCACATGAAGATCCTCTAGCAGAAAGTAGATAGAATGATGATTAGCCCACAAGGTCACTCTGAAGCTTGCCAACTGTTGAGTGCCTCTTATCAATCTTCCTGAAACAATGTTGGAAGATAGTTTCAAATCTTAAGTTGAGGTCATTGTGATGATCCAGTAATTATTAACAGTCACTTAATTGATGGCAGTAATTGCGACCACAAAGCTGCTCATCTTGTTGAGTTTAAAGAGGTTCTTCTCGATGGAAATTTTGAGCTTGGTAGTGATAGTCTTGATCTCTGCAACATTAATGGAACTGTGTTATAGCATAATGCATAACAGTTTAAGGATTTTTTTTTGTCACAATTGAAATTTTCCCCTTGCTAGCTCTGGGTAGCCTTATTAAGTGCATTCAAAGTTTAATTTCACTTAACTTAGGAAGCATGCTACAAAATTGGCTGAGAACAAACAAGTTATTAACTTCCTTTATTAACCAATCTTGCATCAAAATGTTAAATTATTAGACCGTGCCTTTTTACAATACCTTCTGTGTGATTCAATAATCTATAGCTAGTCATCACTAATAAATACTTCTATTTGCAATTTATTGCTTGCTTGTCACATCTGTGGTGATGACACTATCCAGAATAAACAAGTTGAGTACACGCTTTCAAAGATTTTAAAATCAGCTTAGTATATTTATTGTTCTTTTTGGAGACTGGAAATTCCCATCAGAGTTTTGTTTGGATAGAAGCTGAACTCTTGTATTCTCTATACTAATTCTTTTCCTTTATTTCACTTGCCTGCAGTCCTTGTATTTCAATAGTTTGAGTATATTTCAGAAACAGTCAGAAGCAATGTTTTCATTCAATTGTGTCATGCATGCTTTTGGAGTTGAGTTGACCATATCCAGATGTAGAGTCAGATCAAAATGAAAATATAGATTTTTACATCTGACGAGATCAGTGTCAGATACTCTTCTAGACTCAGTAATTGCAATGAGTCCTCTCTCCTGGAAAACAAGCAGAGTCAACCCTTTACTGAATTATTGCTGAGTTTCTTCCCATAATATCACTTCTTCAGGTTCCTATGTTTTTATTGATTCCAAGTTGCATTATTATGCTTTTTAGACATCAAAATAAACATAAAAATGTGTAATAAATAGGCAAATACCATTGTAGTGATTGTGTTCATTATATTAACACAATTACCTATGCCTATTTAATTCATGTTTGTATGTTCTTTCTGACTTTCTATTAAATAGATATGTCAGGAAATGATAAATACCTTTTTTTGAGGTAAAGTTTGAACATTTTTCCATTGTTTAATTTGCCTAGCAACTTCAAGTTTAAATGAGAAATAGACCATTAGGGTTAGAATTTGTGGTTGGGAAGCATAGAACATATAACATAGCAAGATGAAAAGTATCAAAATTATCTTTCACATTTGGAAAACAATTACAATGAGGAAAAACCAAAGTTGTCGGGTTAGTGTGCGTGCAGGCCTACTTGAGCACTAATGGTGCATGCTGATTAACTCCAGCATTACAGGGTGGATGTCCATTGTGCTCAAAGGGAAAGTTATATGATTGACCAAACCTCCTGGAAAAAATCTTCTTTTATGTTCAACATTAGTCTGTTCATCACTCATTTGCTAGTTACTAGAAGATGATTTCTGTGATTCCACTCGATGTTATGAACTTATGACTATGGGTTCAAAATGTCTAACCATAACTTATTAGTTCATCAAGCCAAATTTTTACTGCTAAGATAAGCTCTTCTTTTGATGCTCTGAAAATCTGGGGTATTGTGTAGCTTGGGGGATCACACCATGCAAACATCCTGGTAATAAATTCTCAATGATCTACTATTATACCACATCCCTTGGACATAATTCCTTAAGTCTCTTTACATCAAAAGGTAAGGAAATGTCTTGCCATGCTCGTAGACATCTGGCATTTTGCCAAAAGTGAAATTAATTATATTTAATTATTATTTCTTTGCATATGCCTCGTGGATTTAAAGGGTAGTGATATAATTCTTTACTTTCAGTAATGTTTAATTTGAATTTATTGGCATAAACCTTTTTGGGTAAATGTTTAAACACAAAATATGTAGCTACCATCACTAAATATCCTTCATTTAAGACATCAGTGGATAACCACCCTATATGTATGAGCTCTATAACTTATCCTCATGCATTATAGTTTTCTTGGCAACCATTTTACTGAATCAGAATATGTATTATGGACAGTCCACATAATTGCATATTTTGTGATGGTTATCTTTCTATCATCAGGCCTAGCATGTAACATCTGAAATCTTTCTATCATCAGGCCTAGCATGTAACATCTGAATTCTTAAAAATTCAGAGCACCATGATGTGGGAATATTAGTGTTTTGGGGCTTATCATACATTTTCATGTAGGTTGAATGCAGAAGTCCTTCAAGGTGAAACTAAAATCAAACTCACCTTGCTTCAAACTTGGGCGCAACTTGTGACATCTAGTCTTACTAGAGAAAGTGAGCAATTTGTACAAACAAGGTTTTTTTTAAGTGATGTTAATATTGGTTTTTATTTCAATTCCTTTTCTCTTATGACCTACACTGCTTTCATTTTTGTCCCCTATTCATCTCATGGCTCATTGTTTTCTTGTGTGGTGGTGGCCTTGGTCAATCATCCTTACACAATGTTATGTCTCTCTTTTCATACCCAATTATTGGTAAATCATTTCCCAAACAAAATTTTCCCAATAGGCTTTTAATGGCCTTTTGTTCTCATAATTACAAGGGAAGTAGGAAAACAGAGCATTTCCAAATGTTCCACTCCATATCAGAGAGGGGCAAAGAAAAAAAAATGTATCAGTTGCAGTTAGCTATCTTGAAACATAAAGTTAAAACTCGGATGGTTGTCTATTTAGCTAAAGCTACAGGATTAAGGATTAGGCTTGGTATTGTATATGATTTTGTATTTTGAATTTTGAATTTTGTAAATTACAACCATCTGTTTATGATTACGATCAAGATATCACCTAAACTCTTAATTGATTCCTGTTTTTCATTATATCAAGACAAAAAGGTAACATATTCAGGCCATCGGACCGTATTGAATGCAAAAGTACTTAAAGATGGAACCAAAATCAAGGACTCCTTTCTTAAAACTTGGTTACTACTGTGATATGTATTTTCCCTAGAGAAAGTGACTAATTTGTACAAATGGGAGGCTGGTTCAAGGTTTTAGAGTGATTCTTAATTATTTCAAGTCCTTTTCTCCTATGATCCACACTGCCTTCACTTTTGTTGGCACCCTCTTTCATCCTTTGGCTTATGTTTTTGTGTGGGTTGTGGTCCTGGGCAGTCTTCCTTACTTGAAGGGTCATCTGTGTTTTCATCTCCAATTATTTATAAACCACTTATCCAATAAAAATATTTACAACTTTTGTTCTCTAGAAGTGTGAGGGAAGTTGGAACACGTATACCATATCCAAATGATTCACTCCATTTCAAGGAGGGGCAAAGAAAATAACATTTATCGGTTGCAGTTAACTTTCCTGAAACACAGTTAAATTCCAGAGAGCTATCTATCTGTCTAAAGATATGGGATTATGTATTGGGCTTGATATGATTTCTTGATTTTGTACTTCAAATTTTGTAAACTGTAACATTCTTCAGGAGCTTTGCTTTTAAGTTGGACACGAATGCATAATCAAGTTGGTCATCCAAATGTTTACAATTAGTTCAATAGCTTTTGTGATATTGATAACTCCAAAATTGATAATTTTTTTTGATTTATAAACAGGTGAAGGCAGAGCGGATGAGGAGTCATGCACACGAAAAGCTAATGAATAAGCTAGCAGGTGCTCGACATCAAGCAGAAGAGAAAAGGGCAGCTGCAGAGGCCAAACGAAGTCACCAAGCTGCCAAGACAGCACAGCAGGCGGAGTACATTCGCCAAACTGGACGTATCCCATCGCCATTTTTCCATTGGTCTTGCTGTTCTTAAAAAACTTCATTGTTTCTTCCAGGACTTGATCATTTGGGACGAACATCCTCAAATTACTTATGGCTTTATGAATTGAATGTCTGCCTTTAGCTGGCGAGTGCGACTTAAGCTTGTTTACGTCGTTTCCATTTTATTCTTCCCAGCGGTATTCGTTTTGCAAGCTTTATTATAAAAGGCAAGCCCTTTGTATAATGTTTACTTGAGTGGGCACCTTAGAGAGAAGTTGGAGCTCTGAATGGGGTCATAAACAGTTGTAAAGTAGGTGTTCTCTGATGATTGAAATCTGCATAAATGTAACTGTAGATTCTTTAATTATTTTCATTATCTTAATATATATCGCATTCTGTTCTTACTTTTTACTTAGTTTGGAGAAAATCCAGATCAAAGTTCATCTGTCAGAAATGCTTATATATATTATGAAATCTTTCTTTGGTGGAGGTTTATCTGTTGATTATTTGTCGTGAAAGTAGAATATTTGAATGTAAGACTTACAGAAAATTATTTACTGATATATTTTCTACATGTTACCATGAATATAGAGATACACGGCTGACACAGTTTTTTTTTTCCGGCTAAAAAATATTGTAGCACCTTCATATGGATGGTTGCCTTTGAGCCCATTGTTATCTCATCTGACTATTTTTAACCATTTTTTTAATGCAGTGTAATAATCAGACCTATAAATAAAATCCACAAATTCATTACAGTATGTTAGTACTAATCAGTTGTTGGGGTTTCAATAGAGTATACAAGAGGCACGGATTTGTAGGAAACATTGAATTCTTCAAGAGATTATCAAAAACTGTGCTTTGATAGATTGACTGTTGACTTGGATATAAATAATGTCTTCTAATCTTTTTATATTACTTGTAACTAAAGTGCTGAGTGGTGAGTGCTGCTTGATTTGATGGGCCAAGGCACCCGAAATTTTCTGTGGTCACACTAACATTCAATTGTTGCAGTATATCTTGATTTGTATCATGACCCCTCAATCAGCTACTTCGCAGTTCAATATGATTCACAGGCTTTGCAAGCAACAAACAAGCAGATGTTGCTAACCCTTAAGGATGTATGGTGATCTTTTTGGCTCCGTAGCTTTTAGTGGATGCACAACCTAGAAAATTTCAAATTTAACTTTGATTTAGGTATCTGAAGATGACTAGACATGTCATTCTTTGTATCTACA
The DNA here is from genome assembly GCF_030272615.1 of Cryptomeria japonica. Classification (NCBI taxonomy): domain Eukaryota; kingdom Viridiplantae; phylum Streptophyta; class Pinopsida; order Cupressales; family Cupressaceae; genus Cryptomeria; species Cryptomeria japonica. The sequence goes on along the minus strand of NC_081415.1, from coordinate 204,551,627 downwards.
GTGTTGGCATGGATTGATAATAATACAGCTGTAATTGTGTCAGTATTGTATATGATTAGCATCCTTTGATCAATGCGGGTGGAAATGTGAGGAGAGGATAATGCATATGGATTTTCAGTTACTGGTGCTGCCATAACTATTGTAACAGGCTATTTTATATTTTGGAGGCACTGTACCCTGTTATAGCAGCAGTTAATTAATTGTCATCAGTTTATTTTTTGCCGTCCAATATTCAGATTTGTTGTCATCTGATAAAGATCGAGGCTACAGCAGGGAAAAATATAAATATTCAGTCAAAATCTTTCAGCCCAAAGACTTAATTCTGGAGATAGAAGCAGACAAATATCTCTTTTCAGAAAATGTTATCCTGCCTATTGGGAAAGGTCACCAAAACATATTTGTGTCATACAACATTTGCCAATATTATAATTATCACCAATTATTTGTTGTGACATAATGTTGCATCTATTAACAGTATTGCCATCTCATTTTAAATAGATGGATAATTTTAGCAATGATTCGATTCATCCAGGGATAATAAAAGAATCTGAATCTTAGAACCCTGTTAAGCCTATGGAAGAAACATAAAGTTCAGAGAGCTCTTGTTGGAAAACTACAGAAGTTTAGATCATCAGCAACTACCATATCATTTCAAATTTGAACATGTATAGTTTATCAAGGGAAAAAGGTCAATTTTAGTTACTAGTAAATACCCAAGAAATTGAAGTTTGCTGTATTTATAGTGGCTCTGCATTTTACAAAAGAAAAAAGAAACGACAATTTACTACTACAACAAGCGAGTTTTTGAGCTAGGTTTATTTACAAATAATGATGGACTATTATGAAGATATGGAACAGGATGTCTATTCTATAATTGGAAATCCCATTCAGAAGTCGGCATCTAGAGCCTAACTTAATGAATGAGTGACTAGGTGCTTTCTGTGGCATTCCTATGGTAGTTGGTCTATTTTGTTATGGTTTATTTGACACTCCACTCTCGACTCGAATTTTGAGTGTAGGCATCGATGTGTGCCACACCTCGGGAAAATGAAACTGGTACTAAATTTGACTACTGTATTCATCTCCAAGCTCAAATTGTAAGACAACATTGTAAACTTCACGTTAAGAAAATTGTTGTGTATAAGCTGTATTAGTGCATAGGTACAACCATCACATGGTATGAACAAGATGGGATTATATATGATTAAGCCTTGCCCATTTGTTATTATTGCCATTGGCTGTTGTCCTGTAATATTTAACAACTCTTGTCCTGCAATACTTTACAACTCTTTCTGGCATTCTTCATGCTTTTTCAAAATGAAAAAGTCTTATAGCAGGGATGAAGTTTTGTTTGACAACATTTAATAATGGATCTTCCTAAATGTCATAGTTGTAAATGCTGTCATAGAATTGTAAACTAAACATGGAGGAACTATTCAACAAAATATGCGTATCAGGCAGCTCAAAAAATATTTTTTACAATGTCGCAGTGAGACATTGGGTGAAGGGTGGGGAGACTTAATATCATAAACATGAATGTATGGTAAAAATCAGATTTTGGTCCCAAAACAATGCATAATGTGGAAGCACTTTTAAAGCTCACCGTTTGTTAAATTGGAACCAAAACCCAAAAAGGGTATGGCCTTATTTATTGCAATAGTTGCAGTGCAGAAGCGTGACAAAGGTGTTGAATTTTGTACCATCACCCAATAACTCCACCATGACCAAGATAATTTGTGAATGTCGTGTGAAATTGGCAAAGATGTGCGATTAATTGTGAATGATCATTATGTCTTCTGTACTGGTTAAAGACACCAATGCTATTTATAGTTCGATATGTTGGGAGTTTATGGATGTTATTACGTGTTCTGTACTTGCATCTTATTTACCTCATTATTAAACTCGTCAATTACACTCACCCAAGAATAAAGGTAATCTTTCATTCTGTACAATTGTTATGAATTTATTGAGTCAAACTTTTGATTTAATCTCTAATTATGATTAGAGTTTGATTACAGTAGTTGAATTAATTAGATTTAATTGATTAGTTTTGCTATTTTTAGATTATAATCTATGATTAATAAGTAAATTATAATAATGCATTATTAATAAAAAAGGTGTTTTCATTATGATCAATTTCAAAATTGACTTATTTTTTTGAATTTTCTATGTAGTAGTTAAGATGTATTGATAAAAGTGTTAAACATTGCATTTCTCTTAATAAATGGGCTAAAATTAATGTTATTCTACCTTCATCTTTAGAAACTTTAAAAATATTTGATTTAAATTAAAAAAAAAGTGTGTAGTTGTTCTTATTTTTTAGATTTAGCATTTAAGGAATTTTAGAAGTTCATAGGAATAGGAAGAGGATGGGAATCTATTATAATTATAGAAAGAAAATAAATAAGAGAAATAAGAAAAGTAAATATAAATTTGAGAGAAAAACTAAAATAAATTCACCTAACATCGCTAGTATAAGCATACCAGTAGTAGAGTTATAGTTCATTTGGTGACTTACAAAGTCTAAATGGTACATTGGATTGTTTTGGCTTCTCGATAGTAATGATGCACATTGTGGGATGCACGCTTAAAATTGGCAATACTTATGCACAAATGCTCTAGTAGTCATGTGCTATGGGTACCAATAAAGGTGCACAAATGGGTCAATTATGGTCCAATTATTAATGAGCTTTTGGTTATCTGTTTTTTGGTTTTTTTCAAAGTTAGTAATTGGGAGGTTGGATGTGCAAGGAGTGAACAATTATTGGAACATCAACGGTAATTGGTGCTCTTCCCCTAAATCAATTTGAGGAATATATAAAAAAAGAAATTCACCACTAAATCACCTAACACCACTAAATCAATTTCCAGACACCACTAACTCTAGTTAGTGGACTTTTCTTCAAAATTGAGTATCAACTTTTTAATTGATAATGAATATATTTTAACATTAGTTTAAATAAATAAAAAACTTTAATTAGATTTGGAATGTAAAGACACGCATGCAATCATTCTCTAGTGAAGTTATCTAAGTATCAAAATTTAACCTTATATTTTGAGTGTCTATTTGAAGAAATTCCTTACTTTTGAAATCAATCAACAATTTTGGTAAACTCCTCAAAAACCAAAGAAAAATCTCCATTTGAAATTTTATTAATAAAAAAATTAAATTTGATTTCTAAAATCTAAAAGGATTCTTAGATATTGTGTGCAAAATATTCTTATAAAAGTTCAATGACCCAATTCATATATTTTCTAAAAATAGAAAAAATAAATTATCTCAATATTAAACCAACTAATTAAGAACACCTTAATTTGGTAATTTGCTTATAACTACAACCACCACTTCTACAATTTTGCTACTTTGGAAATTGTGATAATGGACAAATAGACATCCATCCATTTTTTTTTTTTTTTTTTAAAAGATTTGAATAAAGGAAGCCATAAAATGTGTAGTTTGTCATAAAAACTACATAAATATACTTTTTTTATCATAAGAATAATAGATGACCTCAAATTATTTTATTTCATTTTAAATTATATTTACTACATAAGAAAATATTTAAAATTAAAATTGGAAATCCCATTTAGGACCCAAGTTAATTAGTGAGTGCTCCATTCTATTATAGCTTGTTTGGCCCTCCACTTTTGACTCGAATTTTGAGTGTAGTCATCTATGTAGACTCCAACTCAATAAGCCACGGCTCCATTTTGCCCTCCACTCTTGAATCGAATTTTGAGTGTAGGCATCCATGTAGAGTCCAACTTAACCCGAGTGATTGCTCCATTCTGTTATAGTTTATTTAGCCCTCCACTCTTGAATCGAATTTTGAGTGTAGGCATCCATGAAGAGTTCAACTTGCTCCATTCTGTTTTAGTTTTTTTGGCCCTCCATAATGTACTCGAATTTTGAGTGTAGGCATCTACATAGAACTCAATGAGCGACTGCTCCATTTTGTTATAATTTATTTGGCCCTCCATTCTTGACTCGAATTTTGAATATAGGCATCCATATTAACCTGACCTCAGGAAAATGAATCTGACACTAAATTGACTCTACTGTAATTGTAAGACAACAATGAAAACTTCATGTTAAGAAACTTTTGTCTTCTGTATATAAGCTGTATTAATGCATAGGTACAACCATATCATGGTATGAAAAAGATGGGTTTACATGTAATTAAGTCCTGTACATTTGTTTCTATTGCCATTGGCAGTTGTCCTGCAATATCTTACAACTCTTGTCCTGTAATACTTAAAAACTCTCGCTAGCATTCTTCATGCTCAGTCAAAATGAAAAAGCCTTACAACAGGGATGACGTTTTATTTGACAAACATTTAATATGGATCTTCATAAATGCCATATTTATAAATGCTGTCATAGATATGTAAACTGAACTGTTCAACAAAATATCCCTAGCAGGCAGCTCAAAAACTAATTTTCAAAATGTTAAAATGGAGAGATTTAATATCAATGTATGGTAAAAATCAGATTTTTGTTCTATAAACAATCCATAATGTGGAAGCACATTTAAAGCACACAAACTGTTTGGTAAATTGCCACCAAATCCACAAAAGAATTTGGCCTTATTGACTGCAACAGTGCAGACCTGTGACAAAGGTGTTAAACTTTGTACCATCGTTCACGAACTCTATCATGACCAAGATAATTTGTGGACGCGTCTATTCTGGTTTCAAAATGGCGGTATGAATTGATTAACATGTGTGTTAGTCGCGTGTTTTATACTATCGATTTTGCAATAAATGGCTACGACTAACATGTTGCTATCACGTTGTACGAAAGGTCCGTTTTGGAGCCAGAATAGCCGCGGATGCGTCTTTTCTGGTTCCCAAAACGGTAGTACGGATTGACTAACACGCGTTTTACACCATCCATTTCGCAACACAGCCGCGACCATAATTATTAATGTTGTGTGAAGTTGGCAATGATTTTTAACCAATTAATTGATAAATACAGAAAAAAGTACAGTCAACTTTACATTTTGATTTTCGAATAGATATTGCAGTTAAAATTTATAGATTTTATGAAGTATTCTGTACTTCCATCTTATTTATCTCATTAATGAACTCATTTAATATCTGTAGCACTTGCCCAAGAATAAAGGGATTCTTTAATCTGTACAATTATTGGGAATTATTGAGTCAAATTTTAGATTTACTTTCTAATTTTGATTGAAGTTCAATTACAGTACTTGAATTAATTAGATTTAATTGATTAGTTCTGTAATTAATTTAAGTGATGCATGGAAAAAAGTGTTAAAAATTGTATTTTTCTTAATAAATTAACTAAAATTAATGTTATTCTATTTTCATTTTTTAAGAACATTTAAAATATTTGATTTACATTTAAAAAAAAGTGTCATAATTTAATTGAGCTGTTCTTATTTTAGATTTACCAGTTTAGGAATTTTAGAAGCTTATAGGAAGGGAATGATAAAACTAGATTATTTACTCATTAATAAGAAAAATAAGAAAAATAATTAAAAGTAAGTTTGACAAATAAAGGAAAATAAATTCACCAAACATCACTAAATCAATTTTCATATTTGTTCTAATCATGTTTGTGGACCTTTCTTCAAATTCAAGTATCATTTTTAATTTGTAATAGATAAATTTTGATGTTAGAGTTTAAATGAGTGGAAAATATTAGTTAGGTTTGGAATGTGTGAAGACATGCACATAATTATTATTTCATAAAATTAAATCTTAACTTTAAACTAAAGTGAACCCCAACCCTAACATTATATCAATTTGAACCATAACTCTAAACCAAGTAAAATCCTAACCCTAACATTAAATCGCATTTAACCATAGCCCTAAATCATATTAAACCCTACCCCTAAACCTAATTTAATATTAAAACAAATTGAACCCTAGTCCTAAACCAAATTAAATCCCAATTAAACCAAATTCAAACCTTAATTTGCTTATAACTACAACAACCACCTACTATAATTTTCCTGCTTTAGAAATTATGATAATTAACCAGCATAGGTTTAAGAGAAAAATTGTTTTATATATATATATATATATATGACCAAGACCCTTATTATTAATTCCTATCTTTCAAAAAAACGACTAACAATTGAATAAACTCTTTAATAACAAGCAAAAAAATATTTTCCAATGTTCAAAAATATTTTATTATGAAAAATAAAAAAAAACTCTTTTATCTTTGCTATGATTGGACAAAACATTGTTACAAGCTAATTTTTTTTAATAATAATAATAATATTACATATTATAAAATATTATTGTATTATATAATTACATTATTATCATATTATATTATAGTATTATATTTTATTATAATATTATTATTCTTACTACATATTTCCTAACTATTAGTACTTAATTATTGAATTGTATTCTTAAATAGTTATCTTTTTTTATTTTAAAGAGTTTAATTGCAAAAGTAATTATTTATTTTATATTGAATTATAAGTTATTTTTAAAGAAAATTATAATATTTAAAGATGATATTATAAGAAAATCATAATATTGTATACTTTGACATATTTCTTTTCAATTTTGAAAATGTTTTTTTTAGAATATATTATTTTGGACTTTTAAAAGTAAATACTTAATATTTTATGTCTGTGAATTTCATCCAAACTTAATAATGAAAAACATTTGTGTTTATTTATATTAAAATATAAATCATATTATTAACATTTTTTAATAATTCATTCTAATCTCAATTTTTGTTCACTGTAAAGAACAAAATTGTCCTGTTAACATTTGGTGCATTATTTTAATTACATACTTAAACCTTTCTTACTTAAATTTAATAAATTGTTGGTGCATTATTTATTTTTACATTTAGCTTATTACTTTATTGTAATATATGTACGTAAGATAAGATAAGATTTTTAGGTAGTTATAGGTTGCACTTAAATCATATGATTTGCACTTCTCTTCTCTGTTGAAGTAGTATCTTATTGCTTGTACATTCATCTCTTGCTACCATATCCTATATATATATCCATGTCCTATATATCCATGCTTTGTTTCCACATGTGCAACCAACCTCATTATAATCTATCTTTTGATTAGAATATAGCTTATTCTAGCATATTGATCTTTACTCATTCCCATGTCAATTCCTATTTACCTTTGACCACATTTTAATGGAATAACTTTAAAATAATTACATATGAACAAGTGGCACATTATTGTACTAAGTTTGGCTTTCACTTTGATGCATTATTGTACTAAGTTACACTCATTTTCATACATTTTATTATTGCAAACGATTTTTCTTAACTTATTATTATTCAAGTGTTACTTCAATAAAAAATGTGAATATATATTTTTTTTAAATTTTTTTTTTTTAAAAAAAGTTAAGATGCATGATTTTTAAGTTTCTAAATTAGAGATTTTTTTTTGTCCAATCTAAATAGCTCAAAAAATATTGTTAGATTTCATGGATCAACTATCTTAATGTAGTTTTTTAGGCAATTTTTTAGGTTTCTTTTTTATCAAAAAATTATTGTCTCATTACTAACTTTTCCTAATTTTTTTCTTTTTTTATATATTTTACTTTAATAAGTTGAATAAAATTAAATCATTGTAAAAAAAATAACAATCATCTCTTTGGTCAAATGTGTTCTAACATTTTAATTATATAACAAAGATAAAAATTAATATTTTTGTTTTAATAGTTTATCTACTTTAATTTTTATTTAAATTATTTTATTAATAGCAATTCAAAATAAATTTATTAAATATTATAGTATAAAGTTATTATCATTATTAATTGTTTATGTTAAAATTAGAAACCAAAATATTGTAAAACTTATGAGATTCAACCACTAAACCTAGTTCTACAATGCATCCAACATAAAACCAATAAAGAACCTAGATCATGCAAACATCAAAATAGAGAAATGTATACCTTTGCATGCTCCTAGGGTTTGATCTCCATTGTCTTCCTATCTCCATTGATCTTGCTTAATACTTTTTGATTTGGTGTGCACAAAATCTCAATAAAGAACAAATTTAGGTTATGTATACAATTCGACAGAGTGTAGGTTCTTGTACTTGAATTCTATATGGAAGGATAGGGAAGAGGTCACTTTTATAGAGAGCACCCTAGAAATGGAGGGCTAGGGAGGGCTAGGATTAAGAGGTGGAGGGATAAATGGTCGACTCATATTAGAGAATAGGTATAGGAAATAGGAAAATATTAGAGAAGTGGTTAAAGGTAAATTAAGAGATGAATGACAAGTGTCACGAAGGAAAAAAACTAATAAATTAATTAAATAAATTAAAAGTTTATTTAATTAATAGAAGAGGTGGGGCTAAATAAATAAATAAAATATTTATTTAATTTAAGGAAAGGATAATTTTGTTGGTGTAAATAATTATTCATCTTGGATATTATTACACTTTACTTAAGTTTACTTAGGATAATGCATTTCATAGTAGTTTGGGTATGAGACACTTGGGTGTTTGTGCCACATTGGGATAGTGTGTGTAGGAGAAATTCCACCTTTTATGGTGTTGATCTTGTTGTTACACTCCACTCTTGTTGTTACACTCCACATTCAGTGGGTGATCCACCTCATGTGGACTATTATATTATTTCTCCTACCTACCCACACCTATTTCCTACTTACCCTTGTTTCTTATTGAGCCACATGTCATTTTTGTGTGCTCACATATCCCTAGCCTTGCCTATATAAGCAAGCTCATCTACATTGTATGTAACTATTGAATCATGATTATTGATCATTTTCTATTGATGAGAATACAGTTTATTCTTGTCCTATATTGTGTCTCTATTTTGTACATTTCATTGAGCTCTTGATCTTGGCAAAATCTCACAAATTTAAATAAATAAAAATATTTATTTAAATGGGGAAAGGATAGAAGATGATTAGTGAATTAAATAAATAAATAAAAATTTATTTAATTAATAGAAGTCTTAGGATAAAATAATTAAATAAATAAAATCTTTATTTAATCAAGCTAGGACAATTTTAGGTGTCTACATTTTGCCCCTCTTTGAGATGATGTAGCTTGTTGCATTCTTTCAAAGAAAATTAAAAAACTAATACGATAGGTTGCCAATGGTAAGGAAGACGACATGCCCCCTCAAGAGATTGGGTGAATTTTTTTTTTTCAAAAAATTTGAACAATCTCTTGAAAAAGAAAAAGGCGAGAAAAAGGATTAGCATGAATAATAGGCAGGTGAAAAAGGCCAAGGATGGGCAAAAACGAGGTCTTGGGGATCATGGAGCCAACGAGGGTCACCATGGGCATCTAGGGTTACCACACCTATAAATAGGAGTGCTGGATAGGGACCACCTCATTTGCATCCATCACTTTCATAGTTCACAACACATAGCAACTATAGGAGTACAAAGAGCCAGTGTGTACCTTGTCATCTTTTTGATTTCATGTATTTACTGTGTCTTAAATAGGGCTAGAATGTAGGTCGCCAAAAAAATGGCAATAGGTAAAACATTGAAAACATGTATATGAGAGCTATTAGTGCATCTAGGTTAAGTTGCAACACATTTATGGTAAAAATGCATGTAGGGTTGATAAAAGTGCATTTATGATGCATAAAAGTGTGTCTATGTCGAAAATGCATATAGGGTCAATCCTACCACGCATGTGTCAAATGTTGGTGTGTTTGTGTTGCTAGCGCATATATGTCAAGGATAATTGTGTTTTTGGATTTTTGATGTGTATGTGATAAATAGTGATGCGTATGTGGTCAAAGTGCGTTTATGCATGACCAAAACACGTTTATGGTTTGCTAGTGCGTATGTGATAAACATTAGCATGCATATGGTCAAAATAGGGACAAAATAGGTTGTCACTACATGATAAACATAAATGGCCAATTATAGGATAGACAATCAAATTGATGAAATCCAGTTATTGCCTCAGTAGGATAGGTTGCAAAGCAACTGATGAAGCTGGTAAAGTTGATGAAGTCATGAAATAGAGCTAACAAAGCTCAATTGAAGTTGATAAGATTCTAACATTGATGCGATTGGGTTTGTGATTCTAGGTTGACTTAGCACCGCTAGATTCATGCGAGTAGTTCCCTCAGACTCAAAGGTGGATACCACAACTATCAAAGGACGATCATTTGACACTATCTGTTCTTGGTTTATGGCATGCGACCTTCATGCTTGAGATTTAGATGAATCTAAGTCTGCTATCTACATTAGCTAAGCGATGGTACAGTGAGCACTATACCTTCCATTTTCGCATAGGAGAGATGTCAGTTACTCTTGAGGATGTTTACCAGATTCTATAGATCCCTATCCATGGCGAGCTAGTTGTTTACAACCACGAGAGAAGTGATGTAGATGCTTTGCATCGGGTGTTTAATTGTGATGATTTGGAGGTCCACAACAACCATATTTTATTATTTAAAAATACTGAAAATCAGGGGTTCTAGTCCGCCTCACCAAAAAAAATGAAAACAAACTTTTTTTTTAAAAATTTTAAATTTTCAAATAGAGGACATATATATGCAATGCTAATTTTTTAAAAATATTTTTGATGTATATTTTTCTCGTAATAATATTTTAAAGTCCAACATAGCTGAATTTGGTAGTTTTCATTCGATGTCACCTTTTGTCTACTAAATTTATCATTATCAAAAAAAAATTATACCCTTTTGGAGAAGATTCTTTCATCTACTGAAATTTGTTTTTTTAAATTTTTTTTTAATATCATTTAATATTTTTTTTAAAATTTCAAATTAGCCTCTTTTTGAACTTAAAAAACCTACTTGCAATGTTTAAAAAATTAAAAATATTACAATTAATCAAAATATTAAAAAAATTATATGTCCAGATTCCTAAATTCGAGCTCTACAAAAGGGTATTTTTTGATTTTTGTAAAAAAAATATTTTGCCTGAAGAAAAATAGAGTATAAGTGAAAAGTTTCAGAAATGCAGACAAATTGGTGATTTTGCTACCACATCACTTGACACATAGGTGAGTTCGACCGAACCTTGACAATTATAACTTAGTTCGACTGAACTCTTGGTGCCATCTAGGCACCACGACCGTGCCAACGGGCACCATGCAGTAGGAAAATAGTTCGACTGAACTTAGTCTTGTCGAACTAAAAGTTCAGTCGAACTAAGTTCGGCTGGATTGCACTAGTTAGCCCAAAGGGTGACACAACATTGTGCTTTTGTCCTACATATTTGGGCTTTGGAGCACACTGCAGTGACTAGGCCATTTTGCTCAAGTGGGTGTGGAGTAGGCTAGCCATACATCCATATTTATAGCATAATTGTCTCCCAACCATGGTTTAGGAAGATGGAGTATTGATGCAGGGTGATTGTTGTTATTGAAACAATGATTTGACAACCATACTTGGATCATGAGCCTTGAGAGAAGGATGATAGAGAATTACATCAGACCATATGCTTGATTGGCCACATAGCATGCATCATCAAGAGGTACCTACTAGATCGGGTGTCTCAGTAGTTTGGGAGAGTGCATGCACAACCACTAGGGATGCAAAGTTTGTATGTACACACCAATAAATTTCACACTAGGGGCCATGTTTGTCTTACAAGGTAGCAGTGGTTGAGTTTTAGTCACTTACACCTGTGCCTTGGGATATATGATTGGATGTTATAAAGAAATGAATGACACCAGATTATGAGGCATTTTCGAGCACATTCCTTTTCATGACTTATTGGGATAAGAGAGCTAGTACCCAAGTTCGATGATGACACAAATGGGGAGAGGTCATCTAGGTGACAGAGGAGGAGAGGGAGGGGGAGTGGATCAGAGGGGGATGATGAGGGTGAGGGAGGAAGAGGTGGATGACCAACGAGGCCACCATGGGGGCAAGGGAGGCAGGGTCAACCTAGGCCATGGGAAGTGATATGATAGACATAGGTACCATGGGTACATGCACATGTTCTAGATAACCAGTACATGTTCAGGTGTCACAGGTATAGGTCTAGGCTGCACCTCCCCAAACTGAGGGGGACAAAGGATATGGAGGGGATACTACTGGGTAGGGCCAACCAGGATAGGGATGGGATTGATAGGGCAGGGTTGAGCATCCTAGAGGAGGAGATGGTTGGGGCTGGGAGGATCCAAATGATTTTGGGGTCTTCAGAGCTCACATCAGGATTTTGGAGGACCAAGTGTAGTTGCAAGTTGGCTAGACAACATTATTGCGAAAGTAAGTGTAGACAGTTACATCCGAGTAGGACACAATGATAAAGTGTTATGGAAGAGTAAAGACCGTTATAGAGAGCACGAGAGCTAAAAGACAAGGTGATGTGGCCTCGGGGTTGGACTATGTTTTCAGAGGGGCGTAGGAGATAAAATATTGATGAAACCTATATGAGTCTATAGTACCAGCCAGCCAGAAAGCCGACAATGTTTCCATGATGTCAGAGGCCAAGAGCCAAGGATATAGACATAGATTTGAGAGCATAGGGATGATAGGGCCACCAAGAGAAGAGACTTCCATAGGTTCAGGAGGGGTCGAACCCTCATTAGGAGCTCAATTTTCACACAAATTATTAGGGTTAGAGGGTAGGAGTTCCTCATAGCTCCTTTAGATTCAATTTTTGTATCAGTGTTCATTTTTTTTGTATGATGATGTAGACATCTAAGGTTGATTTTGTAGCCATTTTTGAGATTTTGACATCATTGTATTATGACACTTATTATTTTTGATATATATGAGATGAGACCTATTCTTAGCTGATTCTATCCATGTGTTTATGTGATGATCTATGATGGGGTGATTGTACCAAGATGGTGAACAAAAAAGTGGCCACATGAAAAAAGAATGAAAATTTCCATAACCCTTGCATGTTCTATGAAATTCAAAAACATGCTAGGCTTGGTAGCCAAAAATAATAAAAAAAACAAAAAGTTCCTCAAAATGCGTACATGTTTTGAGGAACATTATATTTCCTCACACCCGCCGGTTTTGGCCATTTTCAATGCCAAAAATCGTGGAACAGTAGCCCAAAGAAGCAAAAAAATATCAGAACCTATGCGTGTTTTGCATCATTTTGCATTTTTTCGACATTTATAGCAATTTCCAACAATGCCACCTCGTCAAACAGGTAAGATTTCATTGTTTTGATTATTTTTGTTCGCATTTTAATTGAAGTTGGGTTTTTTAATTGATTTAAGTTTTTTTTTTATTAATTTGATGTTAGATTCTACAAGCAATCCCCAAAAAAGAAATAGACAACAAAGACCTCCTTGTGCACAAGCAACACAAGCAAACCTTGTAAATATTGCACATGAGCAACAAGAAAACTCTCAAGACGTTGCTCCACAACTACAAAATCCTCAAAATACAGCTCCTCAACAACCACTGCCACCCCTAAACCCTCCACGTCCTCCATTAGATCGTGTATATGCCACACAAGAGGATCTCATCAATCGCCTTACACAAAATAGTGCCCAATTTTTTTATATAGGTGAATAGGTTGAGGTTCTCTAGTCTTGAGCACCACTCAACCCTCGCCAGAACGCTAGAAAGAATGGCCAATAGTGAAAATGAGGTATCTGGGGAGGTTACGCAATGGGGTTCATGGAGGGATAGATGCTGATCATTTTATGCAGATGGCTTGTCATATGATCAATTGAAAAAAAAGGGCATACTTAAAGGTGACATATGTGCTCTTTTCACCGATCCTATTACTAGTAACAACCTAGAAGAAAATGTGTCTTGGTTTCTTGTACATTGGTTTGTTCATGCTAGGCTGAAAGCAACTTTTTGGGATAGGTGGTATATGGTCTTTGACCAACCACCTTGTAATAATTGGGAGGTGCCTCTATATTTTTTGAGAAAGTTGTATTGTGAGTTATCCTCAATGAGAAGCCAAATTACTTTGACATTTGACAGTTTCAAGGTAGAGGGAGAGGCTTTGCGCAGGATAGACCTGGGGCCCATAGGGTGGTACAACCACAACATAGGAGGAGTACAACTCCTAAACCCATGGTTCATGTCACTATCCCTATATCCTTGAAGGAGTCTATGGAGTTACAAACTCTTCAGGCAGATGCATCGTTGACTGATGTCATTGTTCAACATGACACACAATTGGTCAGAATAGAGGATATACCACCACCTATGGCACCTCCTTCATCAGCGGCACCTCCTTCATCAACATCACCTCATGTATCATTTAGCACGGGCCAACCCATTCAACATATGTGCGCCACCTGCCAGAGTGTATATTCTGGTTTAGACACTGATGCAAATGAGGATGGTTCGACATCTCATTCATGTACATGTTGCGAGAGTAGATGCTATACTTCTACTATAGACGATATGGCCCTCACCGATGACCTGATGAGTATGTTGTTCTCTCGCGATCAGACACAAGTGCGTTTAATTCTATTTATGACATGTTATCAATTAAGTGACTAAATCTTATAAAAAAAATGAATTTTTAATTTTAGAACAATTTAAAGTGACATAAATAAAATGCATTGTAGGGTGCAGTAGGTGGTGGGAGTACACCACGTACTTTTCAGTCGATTCCACGGTCACGAGTAGGTTCACCACCGGAGGTAAAGATTTATAAATTGTTAAAAATATAATAATACATTGGTTTCAAAATATATTTTGTTAATATATATGTATCATTACTTGGTGTTTTATAGGGCTTATCATGGGCTGAGATGTCCCAACTTGATGATATCACGCTTTCGGCCATTGACTTTGGCCTAGATAGCTTTGCGGTACCATTTAGATTTAGATATTTTTGACTTAGGTGATATATTAAATACATGCTCTTTTCCCTGATGTTAATTTTTTTATGTTAGTTTACTCCACCTGCCTTGAGGACATCTCATGTGAGAAAGCCATCCTCCAACACTCCAAGGCAGAAAAAGATATCCTCCTAGACACCCAAACGACAGAAGGTAATTCAGTACAATTTAAATTCATTTGTCAAAATGTATTATGATTAAACATGTATATGTAGATATTGATAAATGCACTTAATTTATTTGTTCTATATATAGAAACAAATGGGGTTTACAAAATTAATGAATGCACCTGATGTCGATGAGGTTCAACAGAGGGAAGAGGTAATATCCTCATATTCAATTTGGATTGCATTCTTGCTTGTTCGAAATATCTAAATCCTTTTATGTCTATATCATATGTTATCATTTTTCATACAGGAAATGGTAATATCTGCATCAAATTTGACTATGCCTCCTAAGGTTACAGGAGAACTATCTGAGGCTCCGGTGTGCATTTGTTTTACATAAGTTAAACATATCTGTTTAGAAATAAGTACACTCATTTTTAGTTTTTTATCTAGTTTGTCAACAACTTTGGGTTATTAACTCATATTAATTGTCTTTAACCTATTACGACCCCCTTCCAAACTTCCTATTGATGCTCTACCATTCTATTTCATTAGAAGTCTTACATGTCAAAGATGGGGTACAACACGACAGAGGGAAGGGGTATGTCTATCTTAGATCAAATCCTTTTCACTAAGTGCACAATGGAGTTGAAACCCTCTTGTTAACTCCTTTTGGATCACTTACCATGGAACTTACCATGGATATAAGAAATGATCGTAACTGATTCATCTGTGACTTTGCCTCCTACGACCATAGGACATCCATCCAAGGCTTTGGTATGCTTTTGTTTTTTAGTCTACTCATTTTTAATTATTTTATGTTTTTTGACATATATGTTATTAACTTGTATTAATGTTGTTTTACCAGTTACAACCCCCTTCAAGACTTCCCATGGATCCTCAGCCTCACCCAATTGCAGAAGAAAGAGATGAGGTAATCAAAATTTCAACTTCAAACAATTTAGATTTCATTATTGAGTTATTTTGATGTTATATTGAGAAAAATTTTTTGATTCGACATTTGAATTGTCCTTGTGCAGCCACCTAAAGAGCAACGTACTGCTTTGAAGAGGCTCGATTTTGATGATCCGCCATAGTCATAGATACCGATAGAGACATATAGTTCTAGTTGTGGTCATTAAAGGACCAATGTTTGTATATATTCGACATTTGTATATGTATATATTGACTTTGACAGACATGACAAATGCCATATTTGTAACTATTATTGATTTGGCATCTATGCCATTTTTTGATATGTACACGATTATTGTTCATTTTGATATATATGAAACTTGATATTCAATCCAATTTTTTCATTGTGTGCAAATATTCAATCCAATTTGTTCATTGATATATATGAAAGTTGATATTCGATCCATTTTGATATATATGAAACTTTCTTGAAACTTAGTTATTTGCAATTGAAATGTGATCAAACTTGTTCATTGTGTATGTCTTGAAATGTGATCCAATTAGTTCATTACATGTAATTCATATGGCGTATACTTTTAAAATAGGTTTCTCATATTATCCCACGTACCCAAGTACCGACATCGGTAATACTCCGAGGTATCGCCCTCCAAAAATCGCTGCCCAATTTGGCTTAGTGCACCTTAGCAACACTTTGGTCCAGTATGCTCCGGAACGTTCAAGATACTCTATGGGTGAAATGATGTCATCACTAACATTTAATCGACCAATCAGAGCTAATGGAACTCACGGTTTGGTTCCACGACGAATGGTTTGAAAGATGCACGATTATGAAACTTTCAACTAAGCAACAATGTAGCTTTTGGCATCAACCGGGGTCGGGTCGCCAAATGAAAACCAAGTGGAATCTCCCAAAAATGAGATACATTGTTGTAGGCCTTGGTAAGACAATCCTTTTGCACCTCATGACTCGCCGAGACCCCTCACAAGCTCCGAGATATTTCCCTCCACAAATCGCTGCCCGATTTGGTTTAGTGCACCTTAGGAACACTTCGGTTTGGTGTGCTTCAGAATGTTAGAGCTACTCTGTGGGTGAAACGAGGTCATCACTAGCATTTACCTGGCCAACCAGAGCTAATGGTGCAGACGGTTTGGTGCCACAATGAACGGTTTGAAAGATGCACGATTATGCAACTTTCAACTGAGCAACAATGCAACTTTTGGCATCAACAAAGATCAGGTCGCCAAATGAAAACCAAGTAGAATCTCCCAAAACTGAGATATATTGTTGTAGGCCTTAGTAAGATGGTCCTTTTTCACCTCATGGATCTTCGATACCCCTCACAAGCTCTGAGATATCGCCCTCCAGAAATTGCTACCCGATTTGGCTTAGTGCACCTTAGGAACACTTCGGTCCGGCGTGCTCCAGAATGTTAGAGCTACTTCGTGGGAGAAATGAGGTCATCACTAGTGTTTAATCAGCCAAATGGAGCTAATGGCACAGATGGTTTGGTTCCACGATGAACGGTTTGAAAGATGCATGATTATGTAACTTTCAACTGAGAAATAATGCAACTTTTGGCATCAACCAAGATCAGGTCGTCAAATGAAAACCAAGTGGAATCTCCCAAAAATGAGATATATTGTTGTAGGACTTTGTAAGACTGTCCTTTTTCACCTCACGACTTGCTGATATCCCTCACAATCTTTGAGATATCACCCTCCAAAAATCACTGCCCGATTTGGCTTAGTGCACCTTAGGAACACTTTGGTCCGACATGCTCCAGAATGTTAGAGCTACTCCATGGGTGAAATGAGGTTGTCACTAGTGTTTACCTGACCAACTGGAGCTAATGGTGTAGACGGTTTTGTGCCATGAAAAACGGTTCGAAAGGTGCATGATAATGCAACTTTCAACTAAGCAACAACACAACTTTTGGCATCAATTGAGATTGGGTCACCAAATCTTTGTTCGTTCTTCATGGGCACGAACCGCCACCACCAAAATGTCTAGTTGGATGGGTGTGCCCAAGGCATGGTCCATTTTTGGCTCCTCGCTCTTCGGAACTCTCGTCGTAACACCCTCTCATTCAGAGATTTCACCTAGACCAACATATGGCACCTTGTATGCATTATGCCAAATTTTAGGAAAGTCAATATAAAATGCACGAAATAAATTTAAAGGAACCTCAAACTAGTGCCAAATTAAAGTTAAAACATCGACCTATCACTTACAAAAAGAATCAGATCAAAATATGTTATGAAAATAAAGTTACAATAGTTGAAAGTTCTATTATGAAAAAAAGTTACAATAGTTGAAAGAATCAGATCAAAACATTTCCCTATCTACATATGCACATTAAAAATCATATGTACATTACAACTCATATGCACATAGAGCACCTCCAAAAAAGTGAAGTTACAACATTTCACAAAAGATATATACAAAATTATCAAAATTATTCTACCATATTGTAGAATTATTCTTCTAGATGGCTCAAAATCAATCAAGTGAACCTTCTGGATCAGATCTAACCCTTAGTGTCTCAAGTATTGCCTCGTGGTCAGATTCACGAACTTTCCACAAATTCTTGTTAAGAGGTCTACCACGATATTTAATCAATTGGATATTTGTTGCAACAAGAAGGTTTGAGTAATGAAGAATATGTCTGTGTCTCAAAGTCCTCAAAAAACCAGGCATTAGAATTTTTGATAGGGTACATGCATTTTATAGAAGGATAAGTTAATGCCAAAATCAATACAATGATTGATAAATAAATGAGTTTAAGAGGTCTCAATACAACTCGACACAACAACGATACCTTCTAAGCCATGTCCCTCTCACAACAACGAATCCTATTGGGTACTCAATACCATCTCCATCAATGACTGTAGAAGTCAATTTCTTTTTGGCCTCAATACAACGACACAAAAAGTAATTTGTTCCTTCTTTGTTGTTCTCATCTGCAATAACTGCATATACATGACCTGCATTTAATAGAAGGATATAAGTTAATACCAAAATCAGTATAAAGAACTAATAAATTGAGCTTAAAATTGATTTTACACAAGTAACAAATTGCAACCCTTTACCTGGTTCAACTAGGTTTGATACATGGTCAAAATCCACCGATGCTTCAATCTGGTTCATTTGTAGTGGTCTAGGAAGTTGATATGTATCTAGGGTTTGCAAAGGTCTACAAGACAATTGATCAACCCACTCTTTTGATTCACATTCATCCCACACAAAATGCATATACGAAGAGCAAAAACATGTAATTTGTCTAGTATAAATAACTAGTGATGCTGAATCTGAACTTCTAAATGAATGCATGTCACTTGATCCAGTAAGTGTACAATAATCTAGATAGTTTTCAATGTTAGATTCATGTATTAACAAAAAATATCTAGAAACCATAGACTTACTTGCATTACCTGGTCCCATCGTTTTCATTAGGTGCATTATGTTCATTGATCACATCAAATTCAAATGGTATATCTTCTTCAATTTCATTAACATGTGCATTCATCACATCATTTTGAAATGGTGTATGTTCATTGCATTGATTAGGTGCATTCATCATATGTATTTAAATTGGTGTATGTTGATCATTTTGATTTGGTGCATTCATCATATCAATTTGAATTGTTGAATGTTCATCACTTTCATTAGGTGCATTAGATGATGTACCTTCACGTAATCTCCTCATACGCTCCCTTTGTCTTTCCTTTTCTACCTCTCTTTGTTCATTCGTTCCTCTCTTGTTCTTTCTCATTATTGATGTTGATTGTCCTACACATAACATCATGATGTCAATCCACAATCAAATAGAAAAACAATAACAAATGATCATCATTTTGTTCTAATCTAAAGTAACAATGATAAAATAACTTCAAAAACAATCCAAAATACAAGATAAATCAATTATTTCAAAGAAAAATTGACAAAAAAAATGAAAACCTGACTGTTACTGTCTCAAAAAATTATGTGCAACAGCAGTGGGGCCTTCAAACAACTTGCAATGCTAGTTTTTAGGCCGTTGGGACTAAAATATGAAGATTTTCCCATAACTCGTATGGGTTGCACAAACCTAGTGGGAACTAGAAGTTTTTGCCTTAGTTCTGCATAATCCGTACGGGCTATGTAGAACTAGGAACCAAAGAGGAAGTGGGGAGAGAGGGAGGGGGAAAGAAAGAGAAGGGAGAGAGGGTAAGAATATGATTGAGAGAGAGAGAGAGAGAGAGAGAGAGAGAGAGAGAGAGAGAGAGAGAGAGAGAGAGAGAGGGGGAGGGAGAGAGAGAGTAGGGGGTAGGAAGAGGGATAGAATAGGATAAGGAGTTGGGGAGGGAGAGAGAGTTAGAGACAGAGAGAGTTAGAGACAAATAGAGAAGGGGATAGGAAGAGAGGGATAGAGATATGGAAAGAAAGAGAAGGGAGAGGGTGAGAATGGGATTGTGAGAGAGAGAGAGAGAGAGAGAGAGAGAGAGAGAGAGAGAGAGAGAGAGAGAGAGAGAGAGAGAGAGAGAGAGTAGGATAAGGAGAGGGGGAGGGAGGGAGAGGGAGATTGGGAAAAGGAGAGAGAGAGAGAGAGAGAGAGAGAGAGAGAGAGAGAGAGAGAGAGAGAGAGAGAGAGAGAGAGAGAATAGGATAAGGAGAGGGGATGAGAGAGAGAGAGTTATAGAGAGAGTAGGGAGAGGGGGTAAGAGAGAGAATAGGGATAGGAAGAGAGGGAGAGAACAGGAAGAGGGGTAAGAGAGTAGGGAGAGAGAGGAGATTGGGAGAGAGAGAGAGAGAGAGAGAGAGAGAGAGAGAGAGAGAGAGAGAGAGAGAGAGAGAGAGAGAGAGAGAAGTGTGAGGGGAGAGAGATGAGATAGAACTCAAGGAGGATAATTAGGGCACAGAATAGATAGAGACGGTGATGGGGGAAGGAAGACAAGAGAGAGAGGAAAAGAAGAGAGACATACATGTTTACAAACATATATAAATATATGTATTTATAACTATAGATATGCATATATACATACATAAACACATATTATATATGTATGTCTATACATATGTGTAGTAAATGCTAAGTTTACAAGCATACATTTTGATGTCTTCATAACCCGTACGGGTTTTGTGAAACTCAAAATGATGGTTTTAGCTCTACATAACCTGTACGGGTTATGTAGAACTATGATTGATATTGTGATGCTAAAAATTTTGTAAATAGAATAGGCATACACATATAATGAGACAACATAAATGGAATTACTAAGAAAATTGAAAGCTAAACAAAAGCAAACCAAAAGCTCCTTTGAGATGTCCCATTTTTCTCTATTCTTGAGGACCTTGAAGGTGTTGGATTGTTTGGCTCTCAATGGAGTAATGACCTCCAAAGTGGCAACCCAAGAGTTGAGGAGATACTTCATGCTTGATTGTGCAAACGTTATGAAATGCATGATCTAAGAAACTAGATTAACATGCTATGATTAATCCAAAATGCTAATTACTAGATGATTGAAATAAAAATGTCTATAGTAATGATGCTAAAACTATGAATGCAAGGGATCCTTATTGATCCAAAATGAGGGGTATTTATAGGAATTCCAAGGCCAAAGCTGAGGTGGTAGGAATCGATGGTCCAGATTTGATCTAAAGATATCAAGGGTTGAGATTGAGGAAGTTGGAGAAGAGGTTGGAAGAAGGGGCACTTTTCATCTTTGTGGTGACAAGTGTCAAGGAGCCTTGCTCATGAGAGGGCAAGTGTACAAGGGAGGAGACGTGGAAAAAGTGCCATGTGTCTCAAGGGGAGAATATCCAACCCATAAGAGGTTAGGATAAAAGAGGTTAGGATGTGCAAGAGAATAGGGTTAGTTAGACTCTAGGATTAGATAGAATGGGTTAGGTTAGGGGATGGTTAGGTTAGGTGGTTAAAAGTTAGGAACCATGTTCTTATTTGAATTTATAAATTTAAATAATTGGAAAATGGTAATTAATCTCAACAAACTTGAGTTTGTTAATCTTAATTAGGAATTAGAAGAATTGACTAAAATGAGGGGAATTAATTAATTTAGAATTAATTAATCAAAGAGGGATATGAAATGAACTATATAAATAAATCATGTAGATTTATTTACTAGTAGATGAATAATGAAATTAATCAAATTGCTTGTGAATTCAATTAATTGGGAAGGGGGATTAATTAAATAACTGCGTATTTAATTAATTATCTTCAAACCATTTTTAGGTGTATACATTTTGCCCCTCTTTGAAGCGATGTGTGATGACGCGTTGGTTCAAAGAAGACTCGATTGATGATGTTGCTGATATTGATTTTGATAGGATGCAAATTTGATCTTGATTTCGATGCGGATTCAGTTTCGATATGATACTGATTTGATTTGAGATGATAAATCTCGATATGATGCGAATTTGATGTGGTTGATAGATTTTTGAGATGATAAATCTTGATATGATGCCCCAGACGCTGATTGATAGATTTCGATGTGAGGATGCCCCTTGAGAGATGAATCGGATAATTTTTCAATGTTTTTGAATTTTTCGCATTTTTTGATATTTTTTTGATTTTTTAATGATTTTCCGATTTTTAGATATTTGCAGAGTTGATCCAATTCATTTCCCAATAATAAATTTGAAAAAAATGCCCCACCAGACTGATTAGTTGATTAAATGATCGAAAATAAGTGGAATAAAAATCCCACCAAAATGCCCCACTTTGAGTTTAAAAAGGTAAATTCCTTTTACCACTCTTCATTTGTGCACTTGAGTTGGTTGAAAAATTGCTTTAGAGGAAGGAATGGCGATTTCATATCACTAACATAGGTTCGAGTGAGTTCGATGACACGACCGTCCTTCGGCCTATGGTCCATCGATACGTACTTCGAGAAAAAAACTAGCTTTGTCAATTTTTAGTTGATTTTTTGAAAAAAAAACTAGTTTTAGAAAAACACGTTTTTCTCAATTTTCGCCATGTGGGTTTTAAATTTTTTTGCATTTTTGTGATGGGTTTTTCGCATTACAAAATGGGTTTTTGGGGTTTTTGAAAAATTAAAAAAAAAAATTGATTTTTTTCATTTTTCAATTTTTTTTTATTAAAATTGTGCACTTCATTTTAAAAGGGGGGGGGGGGGGGGGTGGGAGGAAGTGGGGGCGGAGATGATGGCAGGGACAAAGGGGATGATAGAGATGGATATAGAGGAGACGTAGGAGATCATGGTGTTGAAGATGGCGATGGAGGAGATGATGATGGGGGAAATTTCCGAGCAGTGGTAGTGGTAGTGGCAGGTGCACCAAGAGCCAACAGTTCTAGATCTGCTAGAGATGTATATATGGATTGGATGACCCAGGTGGTTAGATGGAGAAGATCAGGTAGTCCAGTGGATCAGGGGCATCAGGTCTTAGAGTAGGAGGTTCCCTAGGTTGAGCAGGTACCTACGAGAGTATCATAGGTTGAGCAGCCACAAGCAGAGGCACCTCGACGGATCCTCATTAGGATGCCATCTCATCAACAACAGGCTCAAATTATTGACTTGCAGGGTCAAGTTCAACAACTAGAGAGTCAACTAGTAGAGAGGGACTCTCAGATAGCCCAACTAGAGGTCCATATGACACAGTTACAGGTACAGGCACAAGCACAAATGTCCTAGGTATAGACACAGGCACAGGCCCAGATTGTCCAGGTAGAGACTCGAATGGCCTCTGTCATGGCCGAGAGAGATGCAACAGGGGGATAGGTGTTGATAGGCCAAGACATAGGTACAAATATTAGGAGAGTCTAGTTCAGGGAAATCTACCCTGAAGATGATGCATCAGGCAGTCCGAGAGGCTGAGTATTACATGACCTTATACTATACTGTTGTTCCTGCTGATCAGAGGGCTCCAGGATTTTCATAACTGAGCAAGAGATCGGGACAGAGCCAGTTAGAGATTTGAGGAGTGATAGGGCCACTTCAGAGAGATCCCCCAAGTGGGGACCTAGGTACAAGGGTATCAGCTGGTGTTACCAGACCTTCTGCATTAGGACAGAGTTCCACTCTGCGTCCTAGTGGTCACATTGATATGGGACATTGATCCATTCTTGTACACACCTTTTGTGATATATTTTTGTGATATCATTGTACCTTGGACATTGATCTTTTTGATGATATGATATGCAGTTGATCCTATTCGCTCTACATGACCTATGAGATGATGGATGCATTCTATTTGTTATATAATTATGCTGTACAGTTACTTTCATGATGTATGATTTATTTTCTATATGCTTATGGACTCTAGATGATGGATGTATGCTTCTTATATGATGATGCAGTATGTACATGATGTTATGTAAATGTGAATATGTATGGTAATGGTTACAAGCAATATGTGATGTATGTGTAGTGCAATGCTTTCTATTTTCACGATGTTTTTATGATTTTTTTTTATGCATGTTAATATGAGATGGATGCAATGCAATGATGCTACTATATATGATTGAGATGAGATGGATGAAATGTAATGATCTAACTAAATGAATGAAAGATTAGATGTTTTACATGAGTGATGTCTTAGTATGCAATGGTTACATGAGATGAACTAACTTATCATGCAGGATGAATGAATTGATTATTTTTGTTAATGTCCAATGTACTCAATTATGTAATAAGAGAGATAACACCATGTTGAAGCCTTTGGCCTTGGAAAAAGATGAGTGTTGTGATCCCATGCAAAATGAAATGCAAATCTACATTAAAAATGCAAATACAATGCTGCGATCGGACCGGTCACGTGGTCATTGCTTTGTTTCATCATCGAGCCTTTAAAATGTGGGAAGTGAGTGCAAACATCGATGGTATAATTGAACTATGATGACGAGAGCACTACTTTCCTGGGTTTTGATATTGCAAGTTAGCACAAGCATCGAGGTATGGTTGAACCAAGATGACCTAAATGTTTCTTGCATAAAACAGGCAGTATTAACCATTTCTATATGCAAATCCAAAATTTCTTCTATGATACTCTGATGACAACTTTGCACATATTAACGATTAATTTACAGACAACAAACAAGAAAATATCATGTTCCTTCCTTGTTCCTCTAGTCAAAGACATCCTGGAGTCACTCAAAAATCATGATAGCGAAAAATACAGATAAAATAGTTAAACCATTATTGTCAAAGTGTTAAAATCATTAGTCAAAAGATATCATCGATTGATATGTGTTTGTCATGTTTAGACTGATATTTGATAGTTAATGGTTGACAATTTGATCTTGTGCTCAATGTTGGATGTGTCTCAGTTTTCGCTTGACAAGTGTTGCCTAACTTTTGTTCTACCTGTTTGATTAAGCTCAAATCAATGAAAATTTTGCCCCCATCTAGGTTCAGGATTTTGCCCCCAGTCTAGAAACAAAATTTATTATGATATATACAATGATCCAAACCATGGCGAAATCACTTGCGATGCCTGCGTATGTACAAAGGCTTTATTATGGATATGAACAATGCCGATGGAAATGAATGCAAGTGGAAGGATGCATGAACCAATAGATGGAAGAGCTAGTTGACAGATAGCGCCTGTTTGCCAGGTTTTCACCATATGTTATTATTTCACTTTTTCTCATATTTGATTTTTTTTGTTTATTTTTCACTGTTTTCGCTATTTTTGTATTTTCTGCTTTGGATTTTTTGCTTTTTCACCATTTTTGGATTTTTGTGCTTTTTCACTGTTTTTGGATTTTTATGCTTTTCCACTGTTTTTGGATTTTTTGCTTTTTCACCGTTTTTGGATTTTCTGCTTTTCCACAGTTTTTTGGATTTTTTGCTTTTTCACTGTTTTTGGATTTTTCTGCTTTTTTAGACATAAAAAATCTTCAGATGCATGCTATTGATGGGTTCCTTGAGTTGATCCCCATCTTGTATTGATAGTTGATATGCTCCTGACCTAAATACTGCTGTGACCACAAACGAACCTAACCAGTTTGGTTCAAACATCCCTTTCTTTTCTCGATCTGACTGGTTTCGTGATTTTCCTTTAGTACTAGTTCTCCAATTTGAAAGGCTCGTGGTTTGACCTTGTGATTATAACTTCGACACATTCTTTGCTGATATACCTTTAAATGATCAAAGTTATTTTATCTTTGTTCATGGATCAATTCTAACTCTTGTAATCTAGATACTCGTTGTTCTTCATCTGGGATAAGGCCTTTTAATGATACTCATAGAGAAGGTATCTCTACTTCGATTGACAATATTGCTTCTGATCCATAGACAAGAGAGAAAGGTGTGGCACCTGTTGGTGTGCAGATACTGGTATGGTAGGCCCATAGAGCATGGTTCAATTGAATATGCCAATCTTTGCTAGCATCATTCATTGTCTTTTTAAGGATTTTCAAAATAGTTTTGTTTGATGCTTCTACTTGCCTATTCCCTTGTGGATAGTAGGGTGTTGAAAATGTGTGTTGGATCTTGAATTTCTCACATAGCTCTTGTACATCCTGATTCTTGAATGGTCGCCCATTATCAGTGATAATGGTCATGGGTATGCCATAGCGACAGATGATGTAGTTCAGGATACATGCAACAATTTGTTTTCCTGTGATATTGATGAGAGGTACTGCGTCAACCCATTTTGTGAAATATTCTGTAGCTACAAGGATGAATTTGTGACCATTGGGTGAAGAAGGATTTATCTTTCCTACTAGATCAAGACCCCATTGGTAGAAAGGCCAAGATGTTGCCAAAGCATGAAGTTCTTGTGTGGGTGCATGAATTAAATTTCTATGGATCTGGCATTGTTTGCATGTTTTAGCTATCTAAAAAGAATCTCATTCCATAGTTGGCCAATAATAGCCCAAGCGTATGAGTTTTTTTGAAAGGGTAAGACCACTTGAATGAGTGCCACAAATGCTGTTATGGAATTCATTTAAGGCCTTCTCAGATTCTTCTTGCTCAAGACATCTTAAAAGAGTACCATCCAGACCTTTTTTAAAAAGGGTATCCACGACAAGAGTATAATGGGAGGATTGGCTAATAAAGTTTCTCTTTTGGTTTTTTGACAAGTCGGGATGGAGGGTGTTATCTTTCAGGTATGCATAAATTTGGCCATAGCGGGAGGAATCATGCCCAACAAGGTGACAGATAGTTTGGGAATCATAACAATTATGAGTAGGGTAAAACAACTCTTCCACCTAGAATTTGTAACGCTCTTGATTTTCTTGTGTCTGAAGTAGAGAAGCAAGTGTTGCCATGGCATTTGCTGCTTTGTTGTCATTCCTCAGAATCTGCTCAAAAACTATTTCGACAAAGTATTTCTTGACATCATCAACCATCTTATTATAAGGCATTAGCTTTTCATCCTTTGTTTGATAATTGTCATTAATTTGATTGATGATGAGCTGAGAGTCTCTAAAGAATTGAAGTTGTGTAATGTTCCATTCTATGGCCATCTTTATTCCTGTGACCAAAGCTTCATATTCTGCTGTATTGTTGGTGCATGGAAAGCTTAATTTGTATGCTTTTGGAATTGTATGACCTTGTGGTGTGATGAATATAATGCTTGCTCCAAATCCATGTTGTGTATATGAACCATCAAAGTACAATTTCCATGTTTTTGTGGTGACTGTTAGGATATCAACATCTGGAAATTCAATATGTAAAGGAAGATCATCTTGAAGTGGCGCCTCTGCTAATTGGTTTGTAGTGACTTGCCCCTTGATAGCTTTAATGTCCACATACTCAATATCAAACTTGCTCAGGATCATGATCCATTTTGCTAATCTTCTTGTTAATGTCACCTTGCTGAGGAAATACTTCAATGGATCGATTTTAGCAATCAACCTGATGGAGTGAGATAGTAGATAGTGTCTTAATTTTTGAGAAGCAAAAACTACCGCCAAACATGCTTTTTCTGTTGGTGAATAGTTGAGCTCGTATCCTACTAATGTTCTACTGATGTAGTAGATGGCGTGTTCTTTTCCTTCATTATCCTGTTGTGTGAGCATAACTCCTAATGATACTTTGGTGGTTGATACATAAAGTAACAATGGCTTTCCTAGAATTAGTGATATTAGGATGGGTGGTTGCATGAGATAGGCCTTGATTTTGTTGAATGCATCCTTACATTGATGGTCCCACTTGAAATTAACATTTTTGTGCAATAGAAGAGTAAATGGTTGACATTTATCTGCTAGTTGAGCAACAAATCTTCTGGTTGATTGCAGTCTTCCTTGGAGTGATCTGAGTTGACCGATATTCCTAGGAGATGCCATTTCCATGATTGCTTTGACCTTAGCTAGATCTACTTCGATACCTCTAGCTGAAATAATGTATCCCAATAGCTTTCCTGAAGTGACACCAAAGGTACATTTCTTGGGATTTACTTGTAGCTTGTACTATTCTAACCAGTCAAAGATATTTTCTAGTATCCCTATTTCTTGTCTGTTGTATGATTGGCCAATATGTCATCCACATAGTCTTCCATGAATGTATGCATCATGTCATGAAATATCGATCATAACTCTCTGATATGTAGCACCTGCGTTCTTTAGTCCAAATGGCATGACGTTCTAGCAAAAAGTACCCCAAGGACATGTGAAAGCTGTCTTTTCTTGATCTTCAAGTGCTATTTTAATCTGATTGTATCCGGAGAAACCATCCATTAGAGAAAACATGGAGTGTCCAACAGTTAAATCCACAATGATGTCAATGCCAGGCAAAGGAAAGTCATCCTTTGGACATGCATTATTAAGATCTCTGAAGTTTGTGCATACTCTTATACTTTTATCTGATTTGGAAACAAGAACGATGTTTGATACCCATTGAGGATATGCTACAGGTCTGATGAATCATACATCTAGTAATTTCTTTAGTTCTACTTTGGCCAGAATAGTGATATGAGGACGCATCTTCCTTAATTTCTGTTTAACTGTTTTGGCTTCTGGAATGACATTTAAGTGATGCATAATAAGCTCTGGATCCAACCCTGGCATGTCTGCATATGACCAGGCGAAATTGATTTGTTGTCATTTGAATAATTCCATATATTGCTGCATTTCTTGTTCTGGTAGAGAAGTTGCTGGATGTAGAATCTTTGGTTACTCTATTGTCCCAATGTTAACTTCCTCTGTTGGTTCGATCAATATGGATGACCTTTCTTGATAGTATTCAAGTAAGGTGTCAAATCTCCCATCTTCCGGTGCCTCAAGAAGGTTTTCACCATTAGATGCATCCTTTCTTTTTACTTTTTCTTGGTCTAATGTTGCCAACAAATGGTTTTCAGGATCAAACTTGATATTGTTTTCTTTATTTTCCTTTTTGCGGCTGGGAGATTTGGCACCCACTTGACTGGAAGATGCGTTGTTGAAATTCCTGGTGAAAGTTTTTGTGGGTTCGATTGCATTAAGATACAAGGATATGGTATGGTCATTAGGAAAGGTATCAATGGCAGTATATCTTTCATTTTCCCATTCAATAAGTTCAGGGCGAATTAGAGGTAAGGGGTCCTCAGGTTGGGATGTTTTGAGGGTATCAAGGGTCATGATAGATATGTCAAAGTTGTCGATATGTACTTCAATGTCTAGAAAGGTATTCTCGTTAGAATGACCTCTTGCAAGTAGCTCCTGATTGTCCTCGATTAAGGCCAAGTCAATTGAATGTGATTTTTAATTCAAGTGGGCTAGTTCCAAACGTTTGCACTGCATACGTATGAACTACATAGACTCCTACATCTTATTCAAAGCAAGTTTCTTGAGCTGATTCTTCAGAATGATAGGAATCCCATTCCCATTCATTAGAATCTGTTTCACTTGCAGCTTGCAATCTACATATTTGTTCATATAGAGTTTGATTTGTTTCTTCTGTTTTTCATGCTATATCTTTTCTTCTCTCATATTCAGCTCCTTTCTCTCTCAGATTGAGTTCTGTCAACCTTACTATCAGCTCTCCTTGATTTGTACTAGCTTCTTGCTTGTTTTGATTGAGTGTTAATGCTACTTGGGAGGTGCCTTTAGTTTATTTTTCTTGTTGATTAGAAGCTTGCTTCTTTTTCCATTTCATGTTTGTTTGTTCTCATTGCTTGGCAGCTGTTTCTTCCCTTTCAATTGTAACTTGTTCTTGTTTGTTTTCATATTCATCTTGTTGTTGGCTAGAAGATGTGTTCTTTGGTAGAGTAACTTGTCCATACCCTAAGTGTGATTTGTTTGTAGCCTGCTGAGTATGAGGTTAGATAGGTTCTGAGATACCTTCTTTTCTTTTTCCTATAGGACCTGTTCTAGTGTATCCTATTTTTTGAAGGATGTTAAATCCTTTTCCATAGTTTTCTATAGGTATTCTGACATTGTTGATCTTTTGTTGGACTTCTTCATCCTTGTATAGTCACTGTAGCACATCTTTGTCTTCTATTTCCTTTGATAAGGTCCCAACACTAACAAATGCTCCATCAAATATTGGAAGATGTTTCACAATTGGTTGCTGATTAGAGTTTGATGTTTTCCATAAGATTTAGGAGAAAGTGGTAATTGGGATAGCGAATATTCTCTATTCCCTCGATCTCTTAACTGCATTTGTTTTTCCATACTTGACAAAATTGAGGCAAATGATTTTTTCCTTGGTTTGTGTGTTTGAAGATGATGCTTCTCTATTATGAGGAACAATGACCTCTTGAGATGGTTTTAGATTAATACAGTATTGAAATAGATTTGAATCTGCCGAGATCGTGATTTACTGCCCATTGTAGGGAAATTTTAGGCACTGATGATATGTTAATGGAACAAATTGTATGTCATGTATCCAGGGTCTTCCCAATAGTATGTTGTATGATGTCCAATTCTAGAACTTGGCATGCTATTTCTTTCTGCAAAGGTCCCACTCGGATGGGTAATATCACAATTCCTTTAGAGGAACACTCTTCTTCATCATATGATTTGATGGTGAACTTTTTTCAAGGATCAATTGCATCTTCTGAATAACCTATAGCATGGACAAGAATCAATGAGCAAATGTTTAATCCAACTCCACCATCTATTAGGACACGTTTAACGTGCGTCTTGTGAATGAGGACTTCAATATGCAAGGGAGCGTTATGGGGATGTTGCAAGGACATGCCGTCTTCTTCGATAAATGATAAGTAGTGAGGGGTTGTGAGGTGTCCCACCATGGTTTGGAATTGATCTATATTAAGAGATTTGGACACTGTTGTATCTACTAATGCTCTTTCTAGAATTTCTTTGTGTGAAGGTGAAAGCTTTAAAAGTTCTAAGATGGATATTTGCACGGGGTTTTCTGTAGTTGATCCACTAGACTATATTGTTTTGAAGTGGATGACGTGTTAGTTGTAGGACCCGACAAAACAACTTTGGCTTTGTTTGTTGTGATAGCATGATCGAGTTCTTGATGTTGTTCCTCTTTAACCACAATCATATTTACCACATTGTCATATGCATGAGCATAGTTCACCTTTGCTTTACCTTTACCGTTATTCACTCTTGATGATTCACCTTTCTCATAGTTAGGAAATGAAGTTTTGAAAGTTGTGTAAGATTCATTTGTCGTATGTCCATCCACAGTTATCACTCCATTATCAATCAAATCTTGGATGACATGTTTTAACCATTGACAAGCATCCGTTTGGTGTCCTTTGTTTCGATGGAAATCACAATAATGGTCATTGTTAAACCAACTAGGTTTTACCTTGGGTTCAAAGTTTCTTGCTTCTTGCAAGGTAATCAACTTGTTTTCGAGAAGCATCTTTAATGATAACCCAAGTGGTTCACCAATGTTTGTAAATCTCCTTCGAAAGAAATTGTTGAAAGTTGATTTTTGATGATTTTTGTTTTGTTGAGCCGTTGCTTAGTGATTGGATAAATTAAAAACTGGTTGCTTTGGTTTTATATTGTTGTTATCCATTATCCCATCATTGACAACATTTTGATTTCTATTCCAAAATTTTGGCTTATCATTGTTGTTGCTCATATTGTTATTAGGAGGATGAACTCCTTCTTTATATAGCTTCAACTCACCCTTCTTTACCATAGCTTTTTCCATTCTGATTTCGTTATCAATTATTTTAAAATTTTTTTTGATGACATCACATTTTCAGATTATAACTCATTTGATCAATTAGGTTGTCAATGAATATATCCATTTTCTCGTATTCTAGCACTGTACAAGGATATTGTGAAGCTAACCATCTCCATCTCTATAGAAACATCATAAAAGGTTCTCCACTCTTTTGTTTAGTATTACATAGGTCTAGCATTGTGACCTCATGTTGTATGTTGTAAGAGTATTGTGAAACAAACTTATCCACTAATTTTGCGAATGATCTAATTCCAAGTGGAAGTTTGGAGAACCATTCCATAGCTAGTCCACTTAAGCCCTTTGGAAATAATCTAATCAGGTATGTATCCTCATGTGCAAACTCCATACTCATCGTGAAAAATTCTCGTATATGATCTTGGGGATTAGTGCTTCCATTATATTTATCATATCTCAGAGTTTCACAACCTATAGGAAATGGTATCATGTTTAGATTTTTGTCGAATGGGTAAGGATAGATTTCCTGAAGCGAATATCTTCTAACAGTTCCTCTATGCATATCTTGAATCTATGTTTGCAACGTTTGTATTTGCTGTGTAAGAGTTGTGAGAGGATTATCCACATGATTTATTCTTGCATAACAATGAGTTTGCACTCTAGTATGATCTTGGTCTCTTCTCATATCATCCCTATTCTTTCTTGTGTCCTCATTAGATTTGGGATTGTTGAGAATTTCCACATCATTTTTGGGAATGGAAGTTTTCTCATTAGTTCTTGTGTTATCAAGAATTGATGTGTTGTCCTTTTTGTGACCAAAAATCTCCTCATGTCATTCGTTATCATGGAAAATATTATTGCTCACATCAAAATCTTGGGGGAGTGTAGCACTAGATTTTGCTAACATTAGGAAGTGTTTTTCTTTTTCTCCCTCCAATATTTTCTCCATAAATTTATCGAATTTAGGATCTTGCTTGATTTCTCTGATGTGTTGATCAGTTATCTCTTCTTCTTCTTCTTGTATTTCATTTTGGTATGCCATGTCCCTATAATCTTCAGTCATTTCAAATGTTTCTATTTCCATTTTTTTGATCTTTAGTCTCTGAGCCCTGGTTAAAACATGCATACATGTGTTTTGAATGATTTTGCGAGGTTTAAATTGTCTATAATGTGTCATAATAAGTGATCAATTGTTGAGGTAAATATTATAGATGGATAAGACACGAAATGATCTTTTCAAGTATTTACTTGTTTGCAAGTTTTTCAATCTTAGTTTTGGAGTGCAAATTTTGTGATTTTTGATATGACTAGGTTCAATAGGAATGATATATCCTATGATAGAGAATGAGGTTAATCTGATCAAGCATTGTAGTTTTATGATAAAGGATGATAGATCCTGATGAGAAACTATGTTTGAATGATCAGTTTATCAAAGAAAATGTGATGTTGCACTTTAAGATGTTAGATCTTGAACTTGTTGGAGATGAATACTTGAGAACCTTTAGTGTGTCTAGTCTTGAAATTGTTTTGATAGAGGATAACCTGACTAAGTGACCCAAGAAGATGACCTAGTCTCTATGTTTGACTGCCTGAGAAATGGGTTGTTTTTGTTTTCTGATTTTGGTATAGTTTGCCAGAAACACTAACAAAATGACCAAAAACGCTGCTATACTAACCAGAAATGCTGACAAACTAACCAGAAACGCTGAGGAATAGACTAAAGATGCTACTATATTGACCAAAAATGTTTCTATACTGACCAGAAATGCTGCTATACTGACCAAAAATGCCGAGGAAAAGACCAAAAACACTTCTATACTAACTAGAAATGCTATGTTGCAATGCAATGACTCTAAAGTTCAAAACAATGATGTTTAGACTCTGCAAATTGGGTGTTTGAGCTTAGGAGATTGTTATTTTGACCCAACTTTTTGATTTTCAGACTTAGATAACTGATATTTAGACCTAGCAAGTGCAAACTAGGAGATCTAGTGTTGAAATATGAGCAATTTGACATTCAACCCAAAAGAGTTGTTGCTTAGACCAAGAAAGCTGACATTTAGAACAAGAGAGCTATTGTTTAGACTAAGAACTCTGTTGTTTATACCAGGAACTCTATTATTTAGACCAAGAAAGCTATTGTTTGGACTAGAAACTCTGCTATTTAAACCAAAAACTCTATTGTTTAGACTAGGAATTCTGCTGTTGAGACCAAGAGAGCTGCTGTTTGGACTAAAAACTCTATTGTTTAGACCAGAAACTCTACTGTTGAGACCAAGAGAGCTACTGTTTGGACTAGAAACTCTGCTATTTAAAATTAAGATGTTGGAACTTAGACAATGGTTGTTTTGACTCCAAGAGTTGATGTGAAGACTGAGAAAATTGATGCTTATACCTGGCAAGCTCAAACTTGGAGAGTTAATGTTGAAATATGAGAAAGCTAACATTCATACCAAGAGAGCTGACGTTTGGATCGTGAGAGCTACAGTTTGAACCAAAAACATGACTTCATGGACTGTGAGAGATACTATTTGGTCTGAAAGAGCGATTGTTTGGACCGAAAGAGCTACTATTTGGACTGTGAGAGTGACTGTTTGGATTGAAAGAGATACTATTTGGACTGTGAGAGTGACTGTCTGGACCAAAAGAGCTACTATTTGGACTGAAAGAGCAACTGCTTGGACTATGAGAACTACTGTTTGGCTTGAAAGAGCGACTGTTTGGACTGTGAGAGCTACTGTTTGGACCAAAAGAGTGACTGTTTGAACCGTGAGAGCTACTATTTGGAATGTGAGAGCTAATTTGCTATGAAATTTGTAAATTTGACAATTTGAAGTTTGAGTTTGCAATTTTTGTTGTATTTCAATGGATGATATCTTGAATTGACTTACAAACACAAAATTCAGATTGTATTTTTGTCCCAAAGGACACATAAAATGCATGTTCAAGAAGCTTTAAAGAAAGCCCAAGTTTTCACGGGTTTTAAACAATTGAAAACACATCATTCAGTCTATCCTAAGGAGATTGGCTTCATTATTAGTTCTTAGCCCATACTTGGTACCCTGTCAGCTCACACAACCTTGTCACCCCATAAAGGGCACCCATGTTTTTGCCTTTGTGAGAGATAGTGGAGTCCCATTATGAGCCTAGCAATAAGGTCTCAAAAGGGGAGTTCACACATAAGCTCAAGAGGGACATATAGTGAGTGTCTTAAGGAGATATTCTTCCCTCTCCATGCACTAAGAATTTAATAATGTTCGGAGGTAAACCGGGTAGCTTCTAATTTTAATTGGAACTAGTAAGGGATCCATTTGGCATGTCAGGGTATAAACTCAACTAAGAGGTCTAACAACCTTGAAAACCAAGGTTTGATATACCCGAAGGTACGGAGGAGAGTTATTCCCGAGCACTGCCGTTGACTTGGTTTCGTCAAATCACATTTATTTTATAGTGGGTTGGAGTACTTGGTGTTAACCATTCTCACTTGGGTCGTTCCCCTCTCATCGACCTTAATGGCTTTGGCTTTATAGGCTCCTCGGGAGGGCAGGCCCACTAAACATATGCACTATTGAAAAGAAAAAGAAAATTCTAGCTTTCTAATCACCTAAGAAAGGTGAGAGCATACTCGCCTATCATAAAAAACACATAAGACATGTTTGTTCACTTCCATTGTAATTAGTCTATGTGCCCAATTTATCTAAAATAAGTGCAAAATCCTGCGGTTACAAACAAAGTTAGTAGTTTATATTGCAATCTTTGACGGAGAAATGGTTTATGACTCCAATCTTTCACAGCAAAATAAGTACCTGCAAAACCAACAAACTGCAACTTAGGTTTGAGAAAATGACAGTCCAAAAGAAAAAATAAGAAATGTAGAATACAACATTAGAAAAATCAATGAGAAACTAAAAACGCTATTAAATTGACCAAGAACGCCATCAAATGTGCCAAGAATGTTGTCAAAGTAACCCAAAACACTATTCTAAACACCAGAAATGTTGCTGAATTGACCAAAAATGTTACAGAATTGACCAGAAATGCTGTTAAACCGACCGAGAATGCTGTCAAATATACCAGAAACACTACAAGACATACCAAAAATGCTAAGGTATAGAGTGAAAATGCTAAAGTAGGAAAAACATAAAAAACAGAGTTGAGAAATCTCCCATAAATGCCATTTGAGGTGTCAGGACACTACAATAGAGACCAATAATGTGATTCAGGAGCCTGAGAGAGCTAATCTGCACACTGAAAGAGCTAATCAACCCATCGATGATATTTCCTACAAGAAAAATTGTTAAAGATCAAAGGGGCTAGGCCCCATGGTTAGCACCAATTAATGCGATGCTAAAAATGTGGTAAATAGAATAGGCATACACATATAATGAGACAACATATATGGAATTACTAAGCAAATTGAAAGCTAAACAAAAGAAAACCAAAAGCTCCTTTGAGATGTTCCATTTTCCTCTATTCTTGAGGACCTTGAAGGTGTTGGATTGTTTGGCTCTCAGCGGAGCAATGAACTCCAAAGTGGCAACTAAAGAGTTGAGTAGCCACTTCATGATTGATTGTGCAAATGATATGAAATGCATGATCTAAGAAAGTAGATTAATATGCTATGATTAATCCAAAATGCTAATCACTAGATGATTGAAATAAAAATGTCTATAGTAATGATACAAAAAATATGAATGGAAGGGATCCTTATTGCTCCAAAATGAGGGGTATTTATAGGAATTCCAAGGCCAAAGCTGAGGTGGCAATAATCGATGGTCCAGATTTGATTTGAAGATATCAAGGTTCGAGATTGAGGAAGTTGGAGAAGAGGTTGGAAGAAGGGACACTTGTCATATTTGTGGTGACAAGTGTCAAGGAGCCTTGCTCATGAGAGGGCAAGTGTCCAAGGGAGGAGACATGTGGCAAAAGTGCCATGTGTCTCAAGGGTAGAATATCCAACCCATAAGAGGTTAGGATAAAAGAGGTTAGAATGTGCAAGAGGATAGGGTTAGTTAGACCCTAGGATTAGATAGAATGGGTTAGGTTAGGGGATGTTTAGGTTAGGTGGTTAAAAGTTAGGAGCCATGTGCTCATTTGAATTTAGAAGTTTAAATAACTGGAAAATGGTAACTAATCTCAACAAACTCGAGTTTGTTAATCTTAATTAGGAATTAGAAGAACTAACTAAAATGAGGGGAAATTAATTTAGAATTAATTAATCAAAGGGGGATATGAAATGAACTATATAAATAAATCATGTAGATATATTTACTAGTAGATGAATAGAAAAATTAATCAAATTTCTTGTGAATTCAATTAATTTGGAAGGGGGATTAATTAAATAATTGCGTATTTAATTAATTATATTCAAACCATTTTTAGGTGTATACCAATACTTTTTGTTTTTCAAAACACGAGCAGGTTGTCTTGCACATCAAAACTGTTGGAAATTGACACTCATTTGATAGATTTCAATATGTTGTCATTGATGGCAACATGTTCCGGCTTTCATATTTTGGTTTGGTTGTTTACTGGCAAACACTTCACCAGTACCAATTCTGACACTGGCAAACATCTTCACTGGTAGGAGGAATTCTATGGGTACCAGTATTGCAGGCCGACATGACTTCATCAGGGTACAAGTATTGGAGGACGACATCATTTTGGGAGATCCCACAATCGACAATTGATTTTGATATTTATGTAGTTATGTAATTGAGCCGACATGTATATTCGCTTTGTAATTATCTATGTAAGCCAACATAAGGCATGAAGGATTGTAAGGGTATATAGGTC
Source organism: Cryptomeria japonica (assembly GCF_030272615.1). Taxonomy (NCBI): domain Eukaryota; kingdom Viridiplantae; phylum Streptophyta; class Pinopsida; order Cupressales; family Cupressaceae; genus Cryptomeria; species Cryptomeria japonica. The sequence goes on along the minus strand of NC_081415.1, from coordinate 204,514,005 downwards.
AGTTGATTAGATCATTTTGTATTATGGAAGATATGTTGAGAGATATGGAATGTTGTAATGCAAAGAATATGTAAGAGGTTATTCCAGTAAGGGTTTAGGGTTTCAAACCGGAACATACAAAGCTTAACCAGAATCGTAATCAGGCATAGGAGATGCTATCATTGTAGTTCACTCATTCTTCTGGATTGTAGTCTGGATTTGTATGTAGTCAGTGAGACTCCTTTTGTGATGAGCAGTGTTCTCTAGGCTGTAAGCCTTCTTGAATGTGCAGGCCCCCATATTTTGTAATATCTTTTCATATGGCCAGTGGATTGATATTATGGGTCACAAATCCCACCATGTTTTTTCCTCTTTGAGGTTTTCCATGTATAATTCTCTGTGTTATGGTATTCATTTGTGTGATTGGCTTATTGATTGCTTTACTTGTTTCATTCTTATATGTACCGATTTACTGGTTGGTGAATGCATGCTCTAATAAGGTTAAAATTGATCATTTCAGTAGAACACCGATTCACCCCCCCTCTCAGTGTTCTTTCATTCCAACAATTGGTATTAGAGCCTTGTGCCTCAGAGGAAGTTTAACAGCTTGAGGAAAATCCTAAATCCGAAATCCATGGATATAAGTTTGGAGAAGAAACTTGAGGTAGCACTTGAAGATTATAATGCTGAAGTCCATAAATAACTTGAAGTTACAAAATGAATTGAATTCTACTCTAGAATTCTTTTTTATCCTACAGGAGAGGCTATCATCTATTCAAGCTAGGAGGAAGGAACTTTTGCAAAATTAGGATAATGAAGAGAAGGATGCCCTTAATGAAAGATGTCAGAAGCTAAGTCAGTAGAACATGGTCATGAGGAATGAAATGAAAGCCCTAACTATGAGGATGTCAAAGGAAATTGAAGACCAGAAGATGAATGACTAAAACCTTGGGAAATCCCTGAAAGATAGATCTGAAGAATGCATCCGGCTGGTTCATGAAAATGATATATTGAGAACTGATTTAGTGCAATCCCAAAGTAATGAAGAAGAAATTGAGAGACATATGATAATTTTGAGAGATGATCTGACTGTTGCAAGTGAGTACAAATAAAAATTCAAGGTTAGTTCAGCACAACTTGATGAATTATTGAAAAGTCAAAGATAGAATGGAGATTCTAGTGGACTTGGATTTGAACAAGGTTAGAGCTTCGGTATTGCTAATGAATATCAAAACTAGAAGGCATCGGTAAAGTTTTGATACCAAAGACTAACAAGATGAGAGGGGGGGGGGGGGTGAATCATACAAACTTAATCCTCCATAAAATCAACAGATTCAACCTCGATAACTTATACTTCAACAATATAACAAAAAAATGCTAAACATGCAAACTCATAAACACATAAACATCATAACACATATAACACCAGATTCAATGTGGAAACCCAAATAGGGAAAAACCACTGTGGAATTTTGGACCCACTAAGAAATATACTCTTCTAGAGTATGCTCGGTTAAAAGCAAATCCTGTTAAAGATTACAAACACATTGCTAGATGTGACCCGGTTAAGGGATTTCCCTCAGATCTATTAGGATCTTCACTTTGTTAGAAGTGACCTTGTCAAAGGATTTCAAACACTCATTTAGAATGTTACCTTGCTAGAGGGTTTACAAATAAGACTGTTAAGTCCACTCGGTTAAGAGATTTTCTGTCACTTACAAAATAACAGTATTAAAAATATATCTACAACTTCACATCTAAAATGCTAAAGCAGATTCTATTTGCTCAAAACAATCTTGTCATAGGACTTATCTTGTCCCTCTATTGGGTTCCCTACTCTATTATTTAAACAGGTCTTCAAGCTTCTATGCTCAGTAATCACTATGTAGCATCCCTGTGCTTACACTTTCCCGCATACATTGTTTATCAACAATTCCTTATTTATAAACAATTTGCTAACCACTTAATCTCCTTGATCACATTTCCCATGATCAATCTTAGCCGTCAGATCTTCAATCTTGACTAGGTTCACTGTATCCTTCAATCTGAAAACATTTTACCTCACCTTGGAACTTGCATACCTTCCTAGGAACTTGTGCTAGGTTATTGTGGTTCAATCTGCACTATAGATCTTCCTCTTGATTTTCCATTGCCATAGATCCTTAACAAACTTCATGCGCGGCATACCAATCAATTATTCATCTCCAGCTCATCAACATCCTTCATTAAATAATGCTTTTATCCATCCAATGTGATTTGTCATAACTCAGTTGCAACTCGGTAAATACTAAACTTTACTCAGTAGACATCCTGCCTTCATTAATCGATATCGATAACCTTAGGGTTTACCAACTAGGTTCCTTAGGGTTTACTGACTAGGTTCTTTGCTCGGTGACATAGTATAGTATTAACCTTACAATCAAACAACATATGTAGGATATTAAAAAAATCTAAACATCATGATTTCATCATTGTCTAACTCGGTAATAGTTGCCCATTGAAGAACTTATTTCTCCCCTTATTCATCACATTCTTTCTGTGTCTTACCGACATCTTAATTCTCTTCAAATCAATCTTCTCAAGATATGGCAACATCATACTGAATCAGGAAATCAATTTCTTGACATCAATGACAAAATAATGTTATAAAGATAGTTATCATCCTTTTTCAGTTATATCAAATAATCTTCAACAACCTTCTCAATATCCTTAATGAATATCAAAAATCTCCTTCTATTGAAATGCCAACAATCTCCCCCTTTGGTATTGATGGCAAAACCAACTTTTAAATGGTAATACCAACAAGATATTCAAATTGATTCGGATTCAGATTGCTGTTTTATCCTTGAGCTGTTAAAATCTTCTGAAGTCTTCTCCCTCTTTTAGTAATCTTCTCCCCCTGTCATTGGTCTTCTGATATCTTCTATATTTAGGGCTTTACCATTTAGTTTGCCATTTAGTCTTCTCCCCCTTTGACAACAATGCCAAAAAGTAAAAGAACTAAATCATGATTTCTTCCCCTGTGAAGTGATTTGCTTTGCTATGTATCATCTTAGTCTCGGTCAGAGCAACCTTTCCTTCAATACTATTTCCTGCACACCTTTAGAAAAGCTCCTAAAGTGTGTAAATCAGCATCAATCCACCCATAATATTTTGTAGATTCATCGAATTGATGCTTTCATTGAACTCTTTCAGTGAGTAGAAGATAGGGGTAGGACCCCTAACTTGCTTCTGAGATACTCAAAAGTGTCCCTTGGTAGTGGCTTTGTGAATATGTCTGCAATTTGTTCCTTTGACCTCATATATTCCAGCACAACTTTCTTCTCTTGAACTTCTTCTCTGAGATAATGATACTTTATAGAAATATGTTTTGTCTTAGAGTGCATTATTGGATTCTTTGAAATGTTAATGGCACTAGTATAATCACAGAATATAGTTACTAGCTTGGTAACTTTCTCATTTATACCTTCTAACAATTGCTTGATCCATGCTATATTGGTACAATTCAATGCTGCAGCAACATATTCAACTTCTGTTGTTGACTGTGAAATACATCCTTGTTTCTTGCTAAGCCAACTTACTAGTCTATCACCCAAAAAGAAAGCTCCACCACTTGTGCTTTTTCTGTCGTCAATGTTGCCTACCCAATCAGCATCAGTATAAACTTTTAAATCAAAATCATTCCTATTTTCATATACTAAGCCATAATCTTCAGTGCCTCTCAGGTATCTGAAGATTCTCTTAATTGCTGTCATATGGGTTTCTTTGGGATCTGCAGAAAATCTTGCAACAATACCTACTGCATGTGCTATATCCGATCTACTGTGAACAACATATTGCAACTTTCCAATCATAGATCGGTAAAGTGTCTCATCAACAGATGTAGATTCATCATTATTTGATAGTTTACTGTTGGTAGTCATAGGAGTACTTACAGGTTTAGAATCCTCCATTCCAAATTTCTTCAAGATTTCCTTTATGTACTTGGATTGAGTAATGAAAATCTCATCTTTTATTTGTAGTATCTGTAAACCTATAAAATACTTTATCTCACCGATTAATGACATCTCAAATTCTTTGCAAATTTCATTTCCAAAGTTCTTCCATAAGGAGTCATTACCACAAAAAATAATATCATCAACAAATATGGCTGAGATCAGTATTCTATTGTCCTCATCATTCTTCATGTACATATTGCTATTTTTACTTGTCCTTATAAAACCAATCTTGATCAAATAAGAGTGTAGTCTTTCATACCATGCTCTAGGTCCTTGTTTCAGACCATATAAAGCTTTGTTTAGTTTACATACCTGATCTTTATTCTTGTCTTCAAAAAATCCTTCAGGCTGTTCAATATAAACTTTTTCTTCTAGTATACCATTAAAAAATGCAGATTTAACATCCATTTGATATACCTTGAAATTTTTGAAAGCAACATATGCCAACAATGTTCTTACTCCCCCAAGTCTAGCCACAGGTGCAAAAGTCTCACCATAATCTATTCCTTCTTCTTGAGCATAACCTTTGCAAACTAGTCTTGCTTTGTTGCGAATGACCTCACCTTTTTCATTTAGCTTGTTTTTAAAAATCCACTTTGTACCAATTACATTTTTGTCCTTCGGTCTTGGGATTAGTGTCCATGTGTCATTCTTCTTGATTTGATCAATCTCTTCTGTCATAGCATTTACCCAATCTTCACTGTTAAATACCTCTTTTACTATTCTTGGTTCAAATTTAGATATCAGACATGTATTCTATCTTATTTTGTTCCTTGTCATCATTGGATCATCCTTATCTCCTATAATCTGACTTGATGCATGATGTCTTCTGACATATTTGGCTAATATAGACTTGGTAGGTTCTGTATGATCTTCTTCATCACTCGGTAACTAGACATTATCTTCATTTTCTTCACCAGCTTTCTCGGTAGGACTTCTCGATTGAACATAAACAAATTCTTCATAATCTTCTATTTCTTTGGAATTTCCTTCATCATTTCTTTCTGCAAATTCATCAATTTTCACATTTGCACTTTCTACTATTTTGTTAGATGATTTGATCAGACATTTAAATGCTTTACTTCTAGAAGAATAACCAAGAAATGTTCCTTCTTCACTTTTCTGATCAAACTTTCCATTTCTGTCATCTTTGTGAACATAGCATCTACTTCCAAAGATTTTAAAATAACTTACATTAGGTTTCTTGGCATACCAGATTTCATATGGTGTCTTCATAGTTCCTTTCTTCAGTTGTACTCGGTTCAGGGTGTAAACTGCAGTGTTGATTGATTCTCTCCAAAATGTTTGAGGTACCCTCTTTTCTATCATCAGGGTTCTGGCACAATCTACAATTGATCTATTTCTTCTCTCGGCTATCCCATTTTGCTGAGGTGTTCTAGGTGCAGATACTTGCCTTTTTATACCATGATCATTGTAGAATAAGTTAAATTCATCAGAAGTGAACTCTCATCCTCTATCAGATCTAAGACATTTCAGCTGTCTTCCTATTTCATTTTCAACTCTTGCCTTGTACCATTTAAACATTTGAAAAGCTTCTGATTTTTCTTTTAAAAACATAATTGACATCATGCTTGAGTAATCATCCACAAATAATATGAAATATTTATCACCATAATAACTTTGAACTTTCATGGGACCACAAAGATCAGTGTGTACTAGATCTAAAATTCCTTTAGAAGTGTAGGACTTACTTGTAAAGCTAGATCTTGTCATCTTACCCATCTGGCATCCTCGACACATAGCATTCTCAGGTTTTTCTAAGCTCGATAGACCTCTTACTCAGTGCTTCTTACTTATTTTGATCAGATTATCAAAATTTACATGACAAAACCTTTTATGCCATAACCAGGTATCATCTATCTTTGCATAAAGACACTTGTTCCAAGTTGAGTCAAGATGAAATGTATTACCTTTTGTTTGTGTTCCGGTAGCAGCTAACCTTCCCTGCTTGTCATGAACTTTGACAATTCCTTTCTGAAATTCTATTTGGTATCCTGTATTGTTTAGCTGTGCTACACTCAACAAATTGTATTTCAAACCTTCAACCCAATATACATCATCACATTTAGCATTGTCAAGAAGTGTGATAGAGCCTTTACCTTTTACCAGACATGGTGCATCATTACCAAATCTTACATAGCCTCCATCATAATCTTCTAATTTAACAAACTTGTGTTTATCACTTGTCATGTGATGTGAGCATCCACTGTCTATGATCCAAGAATCATTATTATTTATGTGAGATTTTAAGGATTTTTCTTGATACCTTTCTTCATCTGATCCATCTTTAATAGCCACATAAACAACTTCCTCTGTATCAGTTTCATCAGATTTATCATCGTTGGATTCCTCATTAGCTACTAGACATGTCTTTCTGTCTCTCCTTCTGAAGTCTCAGTGTTGTCTGTATTGGTTGTCTTTCTGCCTATTATCTCGGTATTCTCTCTTTTCACTAGATTCTTTGTCAGGGCAGTTAGTAGCCATATGTCTTATTTTATCACAATTGAAACATTTTAAAGGTAGCTTTCTTTTATACATACCTTTTCCTCTCGGTAACCTTCTGGCTAATAATGCTTCAAACTCGTCTTGCTTTTTGATTTCCTCATACAGTTTGTGCACTTCTTCCATGTTCTTGCAAAATCTTTCACTTGCTCCACTATGATTCCCTTTAGAGTACTTACTCATTCTATCATTGTAATCATCAGATTCACCAATATGAAAAGAACTGAATGCAGATTCTACTTTATTTACTGAAGACCCACTGTTATCAAAATTGCTTAACTCAAATGCATGTAGCTTACCAATAGTAGCATCCAAAGAAACTGGCATGTTAGGTACAAACCTTAGTTCATTGATTGCAGAGACTCGAATGACATAAGCAGGTAGAAGGGTTCTCAACAACTTACTTGTTACATCCTTTTCTTCAATAGTTCCTCCTACTCCTTTAATTTGATTGACAGTCTCCTTTAACCTTGTACTGTATTGGGTTATGTTCTCACCTTCATTCATTCTCATGGATTCTAGTTGTCCTCTTAGACTATCTACTTTTTCTCTTTGAACATGTTCATCACTGCCATACACATATATGAGCTTGGTCCACACTGCTTTTGCATCATTGCAGCCTTCTAGATCATTAAACTCTGAGTCGGTCAATGCTGATGTTATTTCAATCATAGGTCGAATATGTTCTTGCTTTGCCTTTATCTCTTCCAAGGTCATTAGGTTGGTGCTTGGTGGTATGTAATAATTCTCCAAATAATATGTTGCATATTCTCCAATTATTGATAAATGCAACTTCATACTTTTCTGCCATGAGGAGAAACTTGACTTGTTTAGCTTCGGTGCATCCCTTTTATACATCTTTAGATCTTTGCCTCAAGTACCTTTAAAATTTTCTTTTGGAGTCCAAAGCTCTGATACCAATTGTAAAGTTCTGATTCCAAAGACTAACAAGATGAGAGGGGGGGGAGGGGGTGAATCATACAAACTTAATCCTCCATAAAATCAACAGATTCAACCTCGGTAACCTATACTTCAACAATATAACCAAAAACTGCTAAACATGTAAACTCATAAACACATAAACATCATAACACATAACACTAGATTTAATGTGGAAACCCAAATAGGGAAAAACCACTGTGGGATTTCAGACCCACTAAGAAATATACTCTTCTAGAGTATGCTCGGTTAAAAGCAAATCCTGTTAAAGATTACAAACACATTGCTAGATGTGACTTGGTTAAGGGATTTCCCTCAGATCTGTTAGGATCTTCACTTTGTTAGAAGTGACCTTGTCAAAGGATTTCAAACACTCATTTAGAATTTTACCTTGCTAGAGGGTTTACAAATAAGACTGTTAAGTCCACTCGGTTAAGAGATTTTCTGTCACTTACAAAATAACAGTAATAAAAATATATCTACAACTTCACATCTAAAATGCTAAAGCAGATTCTATTTGCTCAAAACAATCTTGTCATAGGACTTATCTTGTCCCTCTGTCGGGCTCCCTACTCTGTTATTCAAACAGGTCTTCAAGCTTCTGTGCTCGGTAATCACTATGTAGCATCCCTGTGCTTACACTTGCTCGCATATATTGTTTATCAACAATTCCTTATTTATAAACAATTTGCTAACCACTTAATCTCCTTGATCACATTTCCCATGATCAATCTTAGCCATCGGATCTTCAATCTTGACTAGGTTCACTGTATCCTTCGATCTGAAAACATTTTACCTTGCCTTGGAACTTGCATACTTTCCTAGGAACTTGTGCTAGGTTATTGCGGTTCAATCTGTGCTGTAGATCTTCCTCTTGATTTTCCATTGCCATAGATCCTTCACGAACTTCATGCACGTCATACCAATCATTTATTCATCTCCAACTCATCAACATCCTTCATTAAATAATGCTTTTATCCATCCAATGTGATCTATCATAACTCGGTTGCAACTCGGTAAATACTAAACTTTACTCGGTAGACATTCCACCTTCATTAATCGATATCGATAACCTTAGGTTTTATCGACTAGGTTCCTTAGGGTTTACCGACTAGGTTCTTTGCTCGGTGATATAGTATAGTATTAACCTTACAATCAAACAACATATGTAGGATATCAAAACAATCTAAACATCATGATTTCATCTTTGTCTAACTCGGTAATAGTTTCCCATTGAATAACTTATTTCTCCCCTTATTCATCACATTCTTTCTATGTCTTACCGACATCTTAATTCTCTTCAAATCAATCTTCTCAAGATATGGTAACATCATACCAAATCAAGAAATCAATTTCTTGACATCAATGACAAAATAATGTTATAAAGATAGTTATCATCCTTTTTCTGTTATATCAAATAATCTTCAACAACCTTCTCAATATCCTTAATGAATATCAACAATCTCCTTCTATTGAAATGCCAACAGATGTCAAAGGAAATTGAAGACCAAAAGATGAATGAAGAAAACCTTGGGAGATCCCTGGAAGATAGATCTGAAGAATGCATCCAGTTGGTTCGTGAAAATGATATGTTGAGAACTGATTTAGTGCAATCCCAAAGTAATGAATAAGAACTTAAGAGACATATGATAATTCTGAGAGATGATCTGACTGTTGCAAGTGAGTACAAAGAAAAATTCAAGGTTAGTTCAGCACAACTTGATGAATTATTGAAAAGTCAAAGATAGAATGGAGATTCTAGTGGACTTGGATTTGAACATGTTCAGAGCTCTGGTATTGCTAATGAAGATCAAAACTAGAAGGCATCCATAAGGAAACTTAATTCTTATAAATTTAATGGTAGATGTTTTATTTGTAATAAATTTGGTCACATGGTTAGGCAATGTAGAAATAGAGAAAATCAGAACTATAATTCTACTATCGGTAATTTTCTAAATGCAATAAGTATGGTCATAAGATAGAAAATTGTAGAATGAATGTTAAATGTTATGCATGTGGAAAATTTGGACATATAGCTAATCAGTGTAGGTCAACCAATTATACTGGTTTTATCAAAGCAATTCAAAAGAAAAATGTTACTTGCTATGCATGCAACAAAGTTGGTCACATAGCTAAGTTTTGTAGAAGCAAAAATCCAACGGTTAACAATTTTGGATCAAATGATAAAGGAAAAGAGAAGGTCAATGAAATTTGACAAGATCATATTAAAAAATGGGTCAGGAAGTCAAATGATCAATCATCATATGGAAATGCTCTGGTTACTCAACCGATAGAGGAGGTTGCTCCTGCACCGATAGGAAGCTCATCCGGTAATTGAGGTAGATGCCTCAGGGGTAGGAAAAATTCATGATAATACTGCTTATGCCCCAGGAAGAGGTTCTACAAGATATTCCAGACATTGGAAATGCTTATCCGACATGGAGATGTTTGACCAAGATCCGATATCTTTCACTGGAAGTCATTCATATCAATGTCGGATTAGGGTTTCTTAGAGGTTAAGAGATTGAATCCACTTGATTTCTGATCAATTTGCATTTAGAGCAATTTAGAGTGAGTCTAAGGTGATTCAGTGTGGTCCAATATCTTCTTGAGCAATTTCACCAGTGATCAAAAGAGTTCTTTAGGGTTTCATTGGCAACTATTTCGCAGGTATTTATCTTTCATCATGGAAGCAAGATCATCCTTTGCACCTATTTTTATTGAAAATCCTACTATTTTTGAGGTCAAGGACCGTCGTAGGCTAATTTTTAAATGATGTTCACATATTGCCACCTTGGATGATTCGGTTGGCGCTTTTTTCCCATGTCCCAGAAGGAGTTGTATATGTGGAAGGTGTTAGAGCTTACATTCACTGTGACATTGAGGATTTGGGAACCAATGATATTAAGAGAATGTATATGAGCAAGTTAATGGAAGATTCTTGAAAGATCAATCCCGAGTACAAACACATTGAGGATCTAGGATTTACCGACATTTTGGACATTCCTGAATTTGAGGATGAGATTGTTAGATATGTTTTGAGTAGAGTGCATGGAGAATTAATCTAGTTGGACAGACCTTATAAGATCTCGAAGGAGGCCATCAGGGCCATCACTGGTTTGCCGCAGATTGGACAACGTCTGGAGAAGAAGATTTCTAATGATCAGGTTAACAAGCTCACCGACGCAACATTAGACCGATGATTGATGAAGGTTAGCACTATCACAGATAGAGATATCAGATTCAGAAGCATGATTATTGGTTACAAGGTAACTCAATCAAACCATCTGAGTTCTGTTTCCATCTGCCGTATATATGTAGCACATAACATGATGAGGGAAAATGAGAAGTTAGATCTCTGTGGATGGATGTTAGATGAATTGTTAATTAACCCAGGGAAGATCAAAGGAGAAAAGAAGGGAACATTCTAGTATGGAAATGTTATTGTCTGTTTGATGCTATTTTTCATTAATGAAACTCTCAGTTTTGGGAAGAGACAATGGGCATTTGATATCCCGGTAAGAAGGTAACTAAAACAATCTATTGCTACATTGGGTAGTCAACGAGATGACAAGGTATGGGGTTAATTCAAGGCATTCCGTAAGGCTATGAATTATAGAGAGAGTTCCAAAGCAAATTGTTGAGAAATACTCAATCAAGATATGCTTCATGGTTAAAAAGGATAAAACCTTGATGGAAGTAGTCGAACCCCAGAAGATATGGATTGAAGAGATGGGTTATGAAGTTGATGCATAGATTCTAGATGCTTATGCACAGTTGTTAATTGATGTACCTATTCATGAAGCTAAGAAATCCTTTAGTATTGCAAAATAGAAGAAGAGGGAGAAACAACAGGGCAAGGGAATCAAATTTGTTGAACAGGTTTCCTAGGACATCAAGGCATTAATTGATGTTGTTCCAGAAAAATGAAGGAAGAGGAAAGAGCCTGAAATATTTATTGAGCCTATTCCATCAAACTCTGGATTTGAGGATGACATACCCTTAGCATTCAAGAGGGTATTGAGGAAGAAAGGTGAATAATCTAAGGAGGAAGCAAGGAAGCAAATAGTTAGGAAGGTTACAATCAAGGTATCGACACATAAACAAGATCCAAAGGAAACACCTTCTGCTCCATCCGGTACTGGAAGAAGAAAGGAGATGGATGGCATAGATCTTGCACTTGTATCTAGTAATGTAACTGTTATTCCACCCAAGAATTGTGCAGAATTGGTAGATGAAATAACTAAGGATGGTATGTTGAAAAATGTACAATTTTATTATGAGCATTTAGATAATGATGAACAAAGAGAAGTTGAGGAAGCAGTTTAATTATATTTGGATATATACAAGAAATCCTTGTAGAAATTGAAAATCAAATGCCGACATAGTTATATGACAATTTAGATGCCAGAAGACTATCAACTATGGAGGAGGACAAGCATATAAAGATTCAAGAGTTGTTAACTACTTGTGCATCCATTACTCCAAAGGAGTTGGACAAGACACTTGAGGTTGTGGACAAAAATATATTTCACAACAAGCACATGATAGTTAGTCTTATGTAGGGTAGGGTTAATGAGATAATCACCGATACCCACAAGGCACAGGTTTAATTCTTTGCTAAAAACTCTGGTTTCTATACTTCACTGAAGGCTAAAACTGACACTACAAACATCCTGGTTGAAGGGAAAGGTAAAGGTACAATGGGTACCTCATCTACAATTTTCAAGGATATTAAGATATTGGATATAGAGCCCCCGATAGAATCTAATGTACAAGACACATAGGTGATACCAACAAATGTTGAGATACCAATAGATTCAGAAAGTATAAAGGTTACAAATGTTAAGGACATTAGTCCTCTGTATCATAATGTACAAGTTGAGGTCATAGTTCATAAGGAGGATCCGACAGTAACTGATACTGCACCAAGTGGTGAAGCCACTGGTACAAGAGAGGAAGCTATACAAGTTAATAAACCATTAGAGGAGGAGAAAGAGGAATCTGGTAGGGAACCCGTAGATTATTATTAATTGACACCTCATAGGTTGAACAAAAAAAATTAACTGAGATGAGTTCTACTGAGCTCATGATGATGGCTGCACCAACGATGATGAAGGAAGGATCTATGGACAAAAGAGCTATTGATTAGTCTATCCTAATTTTGCATAGACTTGTCCTAGAGTGTAGATTTGACAAAGGAACAAGCCCATCTGACAAGCTTAAAGTAATCACAAAACACATTTCTAAGGACTTTCAATATTTACAACAGATATTAAATCGACAGGCATTGGAGAGGTTTACACAAGCTAAGAGAGCAACATTTGATCAGATGATTGAGTCGGAGAAGAAGGAGATTAATGATAAGTTGAAATTGATTGATAATGCCTTAAGGAAATATACTTAATATTTACAAACTATGTTGTAACATAGGTTTACTTACAACAGATTTAGATAAAAGAATTAAGGATACTCAAGAGAAGATTGTAGGTATAGTCAATTCTTTTGATGACTCAAATTCTTTGACTACATCTATTGATGGTTAGATTTTGGTATTGGAATCTCAAGTTTCAGCTCTTGAGAGGGATAAAGATAAAATTATAAGAAGAGCTAGAAGTATTAGAGGATTGGTGAGTCCCTGGTTGGACTCATTAAGTGTACATAAGAAGGAATGTATTGATATGGTTGGTAGGCCCACACCAACAAAACTTAAGGATAAAGAGTCATATGCCCATATGATTAATGGACTTGTATATGTTTCCAACACACTCAAATCAGGTTGGGATACCTATCTAGAGCTTTTGGAGAAAGCCTATCTGGAAATTTTCAAGTATATTCAGCTCTGGTAAGGTGTTTTGGAACATACTTTGTACAATCTTTCATTTCTTCGTCTCGGGTTTCAGTATTTTTTTTGGCATTGATGTCAAAGGGGGAGGTATAGGTGAAAAATATATTCTTGGCATCGGGAGATATGGAGGTATGGAGTATTTTGTACAGATCATGATCATAGATGGATATTCAGCTCAGGAGGAGTAGTCTCAGAATGAAACCGGTAGATGGAAACCATTATCATTTTTCACATGAGTGTTTCCATCAATCCCAAAGGGGGATATTATTAGCAATTGACACTCATTTGATAGGTTTCAATATGTTGTCATTGATGACAATATGTTTTGGCTTTCATATTTTGGTTTGGTTATTTACCGATAGACACTTCACCGACACCGGGACTGACATACATGTTCATTGGTAGGAGGAAATATATGGGTATCAACATTGCAGACTGACATGAATTCATTAGGATACAGGTATTGGAGGATGACATCATTTTGGGAGATCCGACAATCGACAATTGATTTTGATATTTATGTAATTGAGCCGACATGTATATTCACTTTATAATTATCTATGTAAGCCGATATAAGGCATGAAGGATTGTAAGGGTATATAGGTAAGTTGATTAGATCATTTTGTAATATGGAAGATGTGTTGAGAGATATGGAATGTTGTAATGTGAAGATTATGTAAGAGGTTATTCCGATAAGGGTTTAGGGTTTCAGACCAGAACAAACAGAGCTTAACCAGAACTGTATTCAGGAATAGGAGATGCTATCATTGCAGTTCACTCATTCTTCCAGATTGTAGTCTGGATTTGTATGTAGTTAGTGAGACTCCTTTTGTGATGAGCAGTGTGCTCTAGGCTGTAAGCCTTCTTGCATGTGCAGGCCCCCATATTTTGTAATATCTTTTCATATGGCCAGTGGATTGATATTGTGGGTCACAAATCCCATCGTGGTTTTTCCTCTTTGCAGTTTTCCTTGTATAATTCTCCGTGTTATGGTATTCATTTGTGTGATTGTCTTATTGATTTCTTTACTTCTTTCGTTCTTATATGTACTGATTTACCAGTTGGTGAATGCATGTTTTAATAAGGTTAAAATTGATCATTCTGGTAGAACACTGATTCACCCCCCTCTCAGTGTTCTTGGATTCCAACAAGAACCTGTGCAGGTTTTGGCTTGGTAAGAGGGTTGAAAAATGACCCTAAGGCTTGCAAGCCCATTTTTCCTCCATTTTTGTCCCTTTACATGTTTTTCATCTTCCAACATGATTTATCGAATTCATCATCATCAAGTTTACAAATGATCAAGTGGGTATCTCTAAAATTATCACCATAATCTCACACGTCTTCTCAACTTTGTGACCATATAAATTTTTCTATTTTTGGACAACAGCAGCATAATAAACTTTAATTTTCTTTACCAGTGCCTTGACAGTCCTCACAGACATATGTCTACCAATTTTTTAATAACTTTTGATATACTTGACCAAATTCAAAATAAATTACATATTATTATTCTACACTAGATTCTATACACTTTAAAAAAAAGAAGTTTTCATTTTCGATTATTTTGATGCAAGTTATGCCCAACACATGAACATGTACCAAATTTTCAGGATGTGGTCACTTCAAAAAATCATAAAAAAAAATACTCAACGAAAAATTATAAAAAATTACAAAACTTCTAGATCTCACTCTTACCTATCATCTTAACAAAGGGTTTTGCAAAATACTAAATCTAACTATATATTTTGTGCAACGTACAAAAACAACTATGTTATGTTTTTCTGAAAAAATCAGGAACAATTTTTCGTGCGCGAGAGATTTGACCCTCTTAGTCTTATCCAATTTTACAAAAAGTAGTAGTTCTAGAAACTAGATTCAGAGTACTACAATTATTATTCTTTTCTCAACTCCTAGGTTTGAGTGCATAACCTTCAAATATCTCTTTGAATTTTAGGTTTACCTATTTTCAGAAAAAAAGTGGCCACAAATACCCCCCTTTTTGTTCACCATCTTGGTGCACTTACCCAATGTTGGTTTATGATGTTCTTATGCACATGATTATTCTATATGCATGTGATGTTTATGATACTTTTTGTGAGAGTTGATAAATACAACACCACAAGAGCCCAAAAAATCTCTGCAAGCTGAATAAACCTGTTACAAGGAGAAGCAAGGAAGCAACAAAGAAAAACATAAACACATGAAATACTCAAGAATATGAGAGCTCTGTATTCACAAAAATGTGTAATCTAATAATGATACAAAAGAAAGAATTCAACTTCTAATTGGTCAAAAAAACCTAAAAGGGAAAACCCTAGGCTTGCACATAATAATTAATAAAAGAATTAATTATTATGCACCTAATGTTAGCTTAAGTGTAAAAGAGATAAAGGGGAACTTAATTAAGTACACAAATGTCATTTAATTAATCAAGTAAAGACCCGATTACTGTAACACCCCCCTTAAGCTAGACTTAGGGAGAAGCTAAAACTTAGAATAGCTATTGAAAGCATAAAATATGGGTCCCGACAACAAGGCTTGATCAGGTACCCAAATACAAGGAAATCTCTATAAAACGGAGAAAAAGGAGAAAACCCAATGGGAAAAAACTCCTCTCCAAAAAGAGATAAAAGAACATGCTGAAAGAAATATGAAGGAAGGAAGGCCTCATAAAGACCCCCCAAGGACAACTTCCTTCACCCCAAGCATAGAGCGCAACTGAAGATAGCGCGATGATGCAAAAGGTTTTGTGAAGATGTCTGCAACCTACTCGGGAGTGGGAATGTACTCCAAAATGAGAGAACCATCTTGAATCAACTGGCGGATGAAATGCATGTGAATATCAATGTGTTTTGTCTGCTGATGCTCCATCGGGTTGCGAGAAATGTGAATAGTACTTTGATTGTCACACCAAAGAATAGTAGGTCTATCAGGAGGAAAACCAAACTTAGTCATCAACTGTCGAAGCCATAAGATCTCCTGACTTGCGAGAACAACAGATCGGTACTCAGCCTCTGTAGATGATAATGCATGGGCAGTCTACTTCTTGCAAGACCATGTGATAGGACTAGAGCCAAGCAAAAAACAAAGCCAAAAGTAGACTTCTAATCATTGACATCACCAACCCAATCTGAGTCAGTGTAGCCAACAATGTGAGGTTCCCTTGATGTGTAGTGAATGCCATGAGAAATAGAGCCCCAAATGTACTGCAAAATACATTTGGCAGCTTGCCAATGACTCTCATGAGGATCATGGGAGAATCGAGAGACAAGGCCAACCGCAAAGGAAAGGTCAGGACGAGTGTGTGTCAGGTACAACAAACTACCAACCAATTGCCTGTAAAGTGTAGAATCTACTGAAGGAGTGGGGCAAGTAGTAATCAAAACAACCCCTAACTAAAAAGGAGTGGGAGCAGGATTGCAATCAAGCATGCCAAAGCGCTAAAGCATGTCAAGAGCATACTTCTGCTGGTAAATGGAGATCCCATCAGAAGACTGAATCACTTAAAGACCAAGAAAATAGTGCAAAAGACCAAGATCTATCATCTCAAACTAGTCCATCAAAGCTCATTGAACATGCTGAATCATAGAGGATGAGCTACTTGTGATGAGAAGATCATTAACATATAACACAAGAATCAGGATCTCACCCTCAAGATGCTGAATGTACACTGTGTGATCGAAATGACAGCCTGTGAAACCAATGGAGAGCAAGAAAGTCCATCTTCTCATACCAAGCTCGAGGGGCCTATTTGAGACCATACAATGAACACCGAAGTCTGCAAACCAAAGAACTATCTTGCACAAATCCCTAAGGCTTATCCATATAGATTTCCTCATGTAGGTCTCCATGCAAGAAATCACTCTTCACACCCATATGAAAAATGGGCCATCCCCTAGAAGCTGCAAGGGATAGTACAAAGCGAATAGAGTTCATCTTGGCGATAAGGGCAAATATCTCAGAGTAATCAATACCCTCAACCTGCGAGAAACCCTTTGCAACAAGACGTGCTTTGTAATTATCAATTGAACCATCAACAACATACTTGGTGCGATACAACCATTGACACTGAACCATCTTTCTGCCCTTAGGAAGAGGATGAAGATCCCAAATATTATTCCTCATCAAAGAAGAATACTCCTCCTCCATAGCACAATGCCACTTAGGGTATCCTGTTGCCTCTGAAAAATTCTGAGGATCATCTGAAATGGCATGACTCAAAAGACTAGAACCCACAGTATGAGAATAGGTGCGATGAGTATCTGAAGGATCATCGGCCATAGATCCTGCCGCCTCAATAGTAAAGCAAGCCTACTTGGGAATCTGAGGTGGAGTAGGTGGAGGTGGAGATGGTGGATCATTAGAATCTACCTCAAAATGATCCTGAAGAGATGTAGTGGGAGGATTAGGTAGAGGGGTAGACATTGGAGACATGGTATCCACTATGGGAAGGCTCTCATCAAACTGAACATCCCATCAAAATAGGACCTCTTTGGAATCAGGATCAAACAACCTATACGCCTTAACATCCTCATAATAGCTGACAAAAATGAGGGGTTGGCTCTTCCACTCCATTTCTCTCATCTGAGCATTAGGAATAAATGCCCATGCCTCACTTCCAAATACTCAGAAAAAAGAAACATCAGGCTTGTCATGAGACCAAGCCTCCTCAGGAGTCATATGTCGAACCGCCTTGTGAGGCATCCGATTCTGAATGTAGTTGGCATAATTGACTGCCTTAGTCCAAAAAGATGAATCCATGGACCTGGACTGAATGATACAATTCACCATCTCCCATAAAGTCCTATTATTTCTCTCAGTGACACCATTCTGCTGAGGGGTGTATGGAATAGTAAACTGATGCTGTAAACCATGCTCAGTGCAAAAATATCTGAAAGCCCAATTCACATACTCTCCCCCATTATTTGTGTGTATTCATCGAATAGAACAACCAAACTGCTTCTCTACAAAGGTCTTGAAGATTCAAAATGAATCAAAGACATCAGAATTGTACTTTAGAAAGTACACCCATGTGCGTCTGGAGAAGTCATGAATAAATGTGAGTACATACTTGGCCCCAGAAAAAGAAAGAGTAGGGAATGACATGAGGTCACTGTGAATCAACTCCAAAGGTTCCAAAGCACAAGGGGCTATTCCCTTTAGAAAGGGATCCCTATGATTCTTGCCAAGCACACAACCATGACAAACATCATCAGTGCAGGAAATCTATGGGAGCCCAAGAACAATTTCCTGTGTACTCATCTGTCGAAGATATCTGTAATTGACATGGCCCAAGCGCTCATGCCAAAGCTTACTCACTAAATTTGCATGCGCTATAAGAGATGAACCTGTACTCGTAGAGGGCTCAAATCCATCAAATCCGTAAAGACGAGATGCAATATCAACACTCCCAGTAGCCACAACCAAATCAAAGTCATGGAGGTCTCGAATAACCACATCATGTTGTGAGAACTCAATTGTCTTACTAGAGCCAGAATGACAAATTTGATAAATGGACAGGAGGTTCATCGAGATATCAGGTACAACCAGAACATCCTGCAGAGTACCCTCATCCAAAGAGATAGAACCTGAACCCAAGACTGAAAGCTGAACAGAGTTACCCACTGCAATTTGTGAAGTACCACAAGAGGCAAGAGAAGTAACCAATTGTTGAGTGTGAGTCATATGGTGAGAAACACCAGAATCTAAAATCCAAGTGGACCCATAGGTCGAAGCTTGAGCAGTGACATCATGACCTTTCCCTATGGAAGGAGAAGATTCTTGAGGTGAGGAGACATGATGCTGCTGCATGGCTTCCTCTAAAGCCTCTAATCATTTCCAACACCTGGAAACTGGATGTCCTTCCTTGCCACAAAAATTGCAAGTATCTCTAGATTTCTTCTTAGTCTTGGGAGGAAGACTTACCAGACTGTGAAGATTTCCCTTGTTTCAAATTAAATGGTGGTTTAGAATCAGACTTAGGAGGTGGCTTGGAGGAATTCTCACTACCTACAGAATTCTTCTTTGGCTTAAGTTTCTGCTTTTGCTTCTCCTTAGATGACTGAGCAACCAATGCTTTGTTCTTTGACCCTGAGAGCATGTCCAGCTGAGAAAGGTGAGACTGCTCACGAGACAAATGCTCACAAAACACATCAAAGGTAGGCATGGTAAAATGAGCACCCAAGCCATCCATGATATAGTAGAAAGAAGAGGCAAAAAACTAAAAAGGACCTCGAAGCTTTGAAAGGATCAAGTGAATGCACTCTGGGTCTATCTTGATCTTTCCACACCCCTGGAGAACAAATTTGGTAGTCTTGAATTTGGTCAAAAAATCCTCAATGGCGGGAAAGGAATCAAGTAACAAGGAAACCAACTCTGCCTCAATCTTTAATGCTTGGATCTCATTAACTCTCCCAAAGAGAGTCTCGAACTTCAACCACATAGCTCAAGGAGTGAGAAAAGCATCAAGGTGAAGCATAAGACTGTTAGAAAAATGTAATGAGAGAAAACCCATGGCCTCATCCATCTTGTTTCTGTGCTGAAGAATCTAAAAAGGATGCTGCAACAAAGGCTAAACCTCATCCAAAAAAGACCACAACCCTCGTGCCTTGAGAAGCCTCATGATGCGAGGCTTCCAGGTGTGATAATGTTGTGATGTCAACAACTTAACTGAAGAGTCTGCCATGAAACTCTGCACTTGTACCTGCTCGAGTTTTTTATTATTATGTGATCTTTCAAAATAGACAGAAGATGCAGAAGGGTTTGTTTGTTTTGAGAGTTTTGGTGTTCTATATTTTTGATATAAATGATAGAAAGCAAGAAAAACACACCCCCCCACAAGAGATAAACCCAAATCCCAGTACATGCTGGTGAGAATGAAGCAGTGCATGAGCAAAAAAACTTCAAACTTAAATATCATGTACCTGATGAAATATCTAAGAAAAAAGATCACATATTTGAATAGAGCATGCTGAGAGATTTCCAGCACCTATTCATTTTCAAAAAAGGAGTTTGTTTGCACATTCTACGGTCTGGGAAGTGCAGAAAAGTGACCCCACTTTGACTGGAAAAAAGTAAAGTCAAACATAAAAGTTGAAAAAAAATTCCAGCACCATGAGGTCTGGTTTGGAACCAGCTTTTCAATGCCTATTCGTTTTCAAAAAAATGACTCCGTATGCTCAAGATAGGAAGAAAAAACCAACCCCCCCTACAAAGGCAAGAGAGAGGGACAACAGAGGCAGTCTAGTGGTAGGGTCGGGTGGAGGTGGCCCAAGCGTAGGGGGTGGTGATTGGGAAGTGGCGACAGGCATTTTCCGACGAGCGGGTGGACTGGTGGTGACCGGGAAGCGACCAATGGGAGGGATGAAGGCGGTGGGGGCTTGACCTATCAGGGCCGACGGTGTAGGTACGAACCTACTGTAGGGCCAGGGGCCCCACGGTACCCTACGTACCGTGGGTTGAAACCCCAATTTTAAAATTTTTTAAAAAAACTTTGCACAAATTTTGAAATAATGTTTTTAAAAAAAAAAAAAACAAATTTCAGCCTGCATGCCGTAAAAAGGCAAAATATTGATTTTTTGAAATTTTTTTCTTGAACTGCATGCTAGGGTTGTACGATCTGATACAGAACAAAAAATACCCCTAGAGGCTTAGGTGTCGAAAGTGATCAAGCTTTATATGACCATAGGGGTTTTTGGGCCTTCTGAGCACGATGGTGAGGTCCGTTTAGGCCCAAAGTGCTCAGGAAAAAGGCCTATCCCTAGGCGCACAAAAAAACTTCTGAAACCCCAAATTTGCTTCCAATGCAAAAAAAACTCAAAACAAGAATAGGTAGTTGCAGATTTGAAGCTGTGATGCCATGTGAGAGTTGATAAATCCAACACCACAGGAGCCCAAATTATCTTTGCAAGCTGAATAAACCTGTTACAAGGAGAAGCAAGGAAGCAACAAAGAGAAATATAAACACATGAAATGCTCAAGAATATGAGAGCTCTGTATTCACAAAAATGTGTAATAGAATAATGATACAAAAGAAAGAATTCAACCTCTAATAGGTTAAAAAACCCTAAAAGGGAAAACCTTAGGCTTGCACATAATAATTAATAAAAGAATTAATTATTATGCACCTAATGTTAGCTTAAGTGTAAAAGAGATAAAGGGGAACTTAATTAATTAAACAAATCTCGTTTAATTAATCAAGTAAAGACCCGATTACTCTAACAACTTTATGATGGTATCATGATGATGTAGTTATTCTATGTGATTCAATATGTGATGCAGTTATACATGTTGATCTATATGATGTATGCTTACTTATGATGGATGTAGGATGCAATATGACTTGTGTGTGACTCTATTTGATGATGTTTATGTGATGTAATGATTTCTATGATGCACTTATTTATGTTAGACCTTTTTTTATGTATGATGAATGGATAATGTGACATTATTTTTGTATGCCCCTAGTATGATTATGATGCATATTCTAGATACTATGATGTTATGATGATATTATTTGAAGGATGAATGCATTAATGATGATTATGTACTAACCTATATGTATGCATGATGCATATGAATGATTATGAGATAATGATGATATGCAAGTGTAGACACATAAAAATTGTCAATACAATGTCCTCATACATTATCATAATTGTTCTATTGCTTAAATGGTTATCATTTAATATCTCTCTAATTTCAATCAATTCATTAAACTCTTCTTTCATAAATACATTTTAATAATAAATTCATTCTAATGAATTCCTAATCCTCACCACTTCGTAAACACATATCCATTAATCCTTTCACAAACCCACTCTATTTATTACCTTTCACATTACCAATTTCATTCACTCAATGTATGTGGGATAACATTTATCTCCAACTACCTTTATTTTGTCCCACATTCCTCCCATAATAAACTTTCTTCATGAGGATATCTTTAAATTTGTTTTCCTCTCTCTCTCTCTCTCTCTCTCTCTCTCTCTCTCTCTTGTCAAAATCTTGAGTTCATAACATTGTTTTATTTACTTGCAAACTCATCTTTTGTTTTTGAATCACTTTCTTCCATTATTCATAGCTTTTGGAGTTTTAAGTGCAAAAATCTAAGAGCATTAACTATTTATTGCCAAATGTTGAAGATATGAAGGCAATAGAGCTAAAATGCCTATTGAGTTGCGTTATTATTTTATTCTACTATTGCATTGTTGCTTCTTGCAGGTACTCTATTGAGGATGGTGAAGAAATCTGAATCATCCAATAAGATCTCAACTCTTTCAGACCATCTAAAAGTAGGACTAACTATGTGGTGCTGTAGGATGTGATGCATGACTTTATTTTTGGTGTGACACTATACTTAGTTAGATAATGCATGTCTACATAGGGTTAGGGGGACAAGGGGATCAAATGGTGGAAGGTAGATGATATGGACATGGAATGAGTTTCTTGTGTGTTTATCATTATCAATCTTATTATGGGAAATGTTTGTGAATCTAGATATAGGTTTGACCTAGATAGTCAGTGTATCATTTGCATGGAGATCAAATATTCGCAAACAAGGATTTTACCTGTTCACACTATACCCATAGTGTCCTCATATCCTTGGATCAACCATAGTATTACTAAGAAACAATCCACAAGCAACAAATAGCCGACCATGCCCCATCCTGGCCATTCTAGTCCATAGACATCCTTGAGAAGCATAGGAAACATGAAACCACAAAAGATAAAATCAAAAGAAAGACCAAAGACTTAACACCAACATATACTGATATCTCCCTGTCACAAATGTTTCTTGCCACATATGTTAAAATGTTTGATCTGGTCACAATTTTATCATCCTTATAAAGGATAGATAATGCTAAAGATCCTGTTAGAGTCAAAGTTTGCCAAAAGATTGATTTTTTGAAAGCTCAATACCACTTATGCATCATCTAAAACTAACTTACTCCAATAAACCGATACTTTATTCAAAAGAAGAGAAAATTTTTATTGGAAATTAGCGATGCAAATGATCTTTTATTGCGGATTGTGTGTGAAAAGAACAAAGGAATGCAAAGATGATGCTTCTCACAACATGTGGTGCCAAGGATCCACTTCCATAACTAGATCTAGGATGCCCCCATTTACAAATAGGGCTTGATTTATTATGGGTGAAGCAAAAGGTGAAAAAGATTTATTATGAATGGCGAACTGATCCTAGTTAGATCAATAACAAGCCATGATGAGGGTGGAAAAAATTATTATGGATTGATAGGATGTAAGTGTTTACAAGGTGAAAAGGGGATATAGAGTCCTGAAGGAGAGAGGAACAACAGTATCTACGCATGGTGTCGGTAACCCGGTTTTCACCATGGCACCTGCCCAGGGAGCCATCAAAATGGTTTTCACTATTGAACTAATTTTTTTCTCTTTACTTTTTTTGATTTTTTGATTTTTTTTGTATTTTTAAAATTTTTGTTTTTTGTATTTTTCGTATTTTTTATTTTTTTAATATCTTTTATAGGATTCTCTTAAAAGCTATGTGTAGAACTTGCAAAGGTGCATGTTGTTGATAGGATCATCCAATGGTTCTCCTTCAGGTGTGGATAACTGATATGTATGTGATCCATAAAATTCTATGATGATGTAAGGCCCAAGCCAATTTGGCTCAAACTTACCCCATTTCTCTCTATCTTGCTTATTTTTGGGATTTTCTCTAAGGATCGAGTCACCTACCTCAAATTTGCAGGTTTTACCTTGTTATTATAACTACAACTCATGCATTGTTTATATGCTTTAAGGTGATCTAATGCATTCTTTTTGCGCTCATCTAGCGATTCCAAGTCTTGCAAGTGTGGAACCATGTAGTCTTTGTCACTGATAAGATCACTTAAGGAGATCTGTAAAGATGGCAACTTGACCTCAATGGGAAAGATGGATTCAACACCATAGAAAAGTAAGGTGCATATCTAGTAGGAGTGTAAACACTTATGCGATAGGCCCATAATGCAAGATTGAGTTTGATGTGCCAATTGCGGCCAATGTTAGCAACTATCTTTTTGAGAATTTTGAGAATGGTTTTGTTAGAGGCCTCAATTTGGTTGTTTCCTTGGGGGTAATATGGAGTAGAAAATAAATGTTGGATATGGAATTGATCACAAAGCTTATGAACATTGCGATTTTTGAAAGGACGCCCATTATTTGTGACTATGGAAAGGGGAACACCGTATTTGTAAATGATGTAATTAAGGATAAAGGTTTCAATTTACTTACCGATGATTTGGATGAGAGGGATGAACTCAATCCACTTTGCAAAATACTTGGTGGCTGTGATGATGAATTTATAGCCTTTGGATGATGAAGAGTGAATCTTACCCACAAGATTGTCCCCACTGACAAAAGGGCCATGGTGTGGTGATCGATTGATATTCTTGTGTTGGTGCATGTATTAGGTCTCCATGAATTTGACACTACTTGCATCTTCTAACAAACTGATATGCATGATTTTCCATTATGGGCCAATAGTAACTAGTCCTCTTAATTTTCATAGCTAAGGTTGGACCATTATAAAGAGCCTCACTTATACCTTCGTGGACTTCACACAATGTGATTTGAACTTCCCCACTCTGTAAACATCTAAGAAGAGTACGATTCAGACCCTGATAGTAAAGTGTGTCAGCAATATTGACATCATGGGAGGTTTGTTGGATGAAGATATGATACTGGTTGTTGGAAAGGTTGAGTGGAAGGGTGTTATCATGAGATAGGTGGATATATTGTCATACCAATGAGAATTGAGACCAATAACACATATTAGTTTAGATGGAGGGATCTCATATGTAGGGAGAAAAATATTATCCACAAATAACTCACAATAGGTTGTATTTTGTGGCATGTCGATCAAAGAGGCAATGGTAGCCATGACATCTTCAACTTGATTGATTCAAAGACTATCTCTATGAAGTACTTCTTAAAGTCATCCACCATTTTATTTTAAGGAATTCATTTCTCATCTTTGGTTTGTGATGAGGAGGCAAGATAGCAGAAGGAGGGGTAACCTTGAACCAACCAATCTCTAAGCCATACAAACTCAACCGGTAATCCCTAAGTCCAAAGATCCTTACACAACACCAAGTCAAGCAATGGTTCAATGGCACCAAACAACACCTTGGAAAAACCAAAGGTTACACTATGTCCACTTAAAAACAACTAACACTTCTCAAATTCTTGCGTGACTACCCACACCCTTGCATACATGAGTGGGATACTACTAGGCTTTAGGGTTTGAATGACCTACTTGACCAATTCAATACAACGATCCTTGGAGGGGTGTTATCGCAATAGCTTAACAAAAATGAAACATGATTTCATGGTTTAGACCCACCAAAACATCAATTTTGACTCACTTTCCCACAAACTAAACTGGTTGCAATAAGGTCATCCACCATTTTATTTTAAGGAATTCATTTCTCATCTTTGGTTTGTGATGAGGAGGCAAGATAGTGGAAGGAGGGGTAACCTTGAACCAACCAATCTCTAAGCCATACAAACTCAACCGGTAATCCCTAAGTCCAAAGATCCTTACACAACACCAAGTCAAGCAATGGTTCAATGACACCAAACAACACCTTGGAAAAACCAAAGGTTACACTATGTCCACTTAAAAACAACTAACACTTCTCAAATTCTTGTGTGACTACCCACACCCTTGCATACATGAGTGGGCTACTACTAGGCTTTAGGGTTTGAATGGCCTACTTGACCAATTCAATACAACAATCCTTGGAGGGGTGTTATCGCAACACCTTAGCAAAAATGAAACATGATTTCATGGTTTAGACTCACCGAAACATCAATTTTGACTCACTCGCCCACAAAGTAAACCGGTTGCAATTAGGCCTCCATTTGAAGGAATCGGGTGATAAATTTTGACATCCTGAGGTTCTAGGCCAACAAATGTATTTTCAGATACCCTTTTGGATGTTCTCAATAATATCTCAGCTTTTGGTACTAGACCAATTTGTAGATATTCCAACCAATGCTGCACTAACAGACCTAATAGGGTTATTAGACCTATTTGACTGAACACCTTTCACAAACTGGTTTGGTTCTCCTAATTGGTGACCATCATTGACCATGAAATGTTATGTAAACCTCCAATGTAATATTTTATCACATTCAAACCCTTTTCTAGTGCTCTACTACTCAATTCTCACGCATTGCTCTCATCAAACCAGTCTATCACATAGAGATGCCAAATCTAGGGTTAGTTCTCCATCCTCTTCACCCTGTTGTATCCTCTTAATAGCTTTTAAAACTGACATATAATATAGTGGCCTATCATCTCCTTTAATGAAAGAGTGTTCAGTTAAGGATTGATAGGCCAAAACCCATTATTATAGTCAAACCCTAGGGGTTTAAGGGTTTTAGGCTACCCGGTAGAGATTTGCTTGTAGAATGGGGCAGAAAATGCTTCAAGAATTCACACTAGAAGAAAGAAAAGGTAAAACTATCTAGTTACAAGAACTATGCCATGAACATTCTTTCCAATCCACCTTCAGTATGCAATCAACAAAAAATAGACGATTTTTCTGAGTTTCCAACAGTTCTTGATGCTTCAATTTCTTTCCAAATCAACCAACATACATCCTTTGGTGTTTGGGGCCTTTAAAGATATCTCCCAAACAACCACAACCTCCTCCAAATTTTTTTCAAATTGATTGACCGTTGGAGAATCATGACTTACAAAAAGTGCAAAATTGTCATGAAAACAAATTGACAATATGACAACTTTTGCATAATTCAACTAGCTTAGACTCTAGACTATCATAGTCCCCCAAAATGATTACATTTGATTGTAAAACATAAAAAATGACTCAAATAGACTTGTGGTCACTTGATCCCTCAATTTAGACCATTGTGACCCTTATTGACTCAATTTGCTCTACTAGACCCTAGATGACAATTTGACCGAAACATGGAGAAACTTGTCACACTCCTAGGACATTGAATTACAAAAAATGGACCCATACGGTCTTATTAAATTCCTTCTATGCCAATATAAAATCATCTTGTTCTTGGTTCATGCCTTCATAGGTAGGTGTTCTTGCACCAGTTTGATAGTCATTGTTTGTTTAACATATCACAAGTTGAGAGTCACCAAAAACATGAAATTCTTGGATCTTCCATTGTATTGCAACTCATAGACATGTAGTTAATGCATCGTATTCAACAATATTGTTTCTAAAATGAAAAGATAATTGATATGACTTTGGAATATAATTTCCTTGAAGTGTGATGAAGAGCATGGCTATTGTTGCTCCACGCTGCATGAAGGATCCATGAAAATAAAGTTGTCATAATTTGGACTATGTCATCGTGAAGATGGATTCATTTGGAAATTTTGATATGAGGAGAATCATGGATCATTGGTGCATCCACAAGTTTATGTGCAATGACTTGCCCTTTAATGTCTTTTCTATCAATGTGTTTAATACAAAATTTGCTGAGAGGTGGGGGGGGGGGTGAATCAGTTTTCACCGGATCTACAAAATTAGCTACAAATACAGATCTGATAAACCACAACAATAAAAAAGATGAGAAAATTGATAGAACAACACACAACACCAATATTTTGATGTGGAAAACCCGGTTAAGGGAAAAACCATGGTGGGAACCTAGCCACAATAAGATGATACTCTGTAGTAGTATGTGTAATTATTACAATGGGGAATGCACATGCATCTAGGAACACTATCTAGAGCTCACTACTCAAAATATATTGACCCAAAAGGATTCAATCTTTAGGGAAGTCTCACCGACTTACAACAACATTCATACTACAATTCGAAAGGAACTAACTGCAATAATAGCATTTGCGCCAAATGCCTGATGATAGTTCTAGTTAAGAATAATTGTCTACTCTGCAACACCAATCTCTTCTCAATCACAATGCCAAAGGATGAATCACTTGTTCGCACATACACCACTATCTGACAATGTAGACACAATCTAAATACCTAAATTACATGACAATATCATCTATTAATACAATTCATCAACCTTGATAACAAGGTCGGCTAAACCCTCAACTCACAATTACAAAATTACATCACATGATACAAGGATCAACCACCAGAGCAATATAATGATATGCATGACATAACATGGACCTAAATCAAATCTCCAAATGCACAACACCACCAGAAATCACGCCAAGATCAACCGCAACACGCTACACTACGAAGAAAACTGCATAACACAAAGAACATCACCGGTTCAACAAAATCACTAAAAAATTGCACAATGATTAATGTAGATTGTCAAAACAAATAGGATACAATTAGGAAACACCAAAAAGCACATTAGAATCATTAGAAATAATTGCACCAACACCACTTATCAAATCTTCATCGATCAACATCCAAACTTCAAGAACACTCAAACAACAACAATTGTCACAAAGAAAGATAACTTGCAGAGAACCAAATCATGAACCATCTGAAATGAAGATACACAAGATCATCCCAAACTATCTCCCAAAGACTTAGCTCAAGATATGATCACACTGGAATATACCAGAGGAAATATTGAACTCTGCAAAGCACTGATAAAAAAACAAAACTGCAAACCAAATCATATGATATGATCAATTAAGCTTCCTGAATCACCAAAACCAATACAAAAGAATATATTGATACTATAAATACTCCATACACCAAAATTTATACCCAATAAACTAATCTGCAAGCACTCGAGTGAGAATATGTTGACATCAATGACAACATATTCTAGTAGCAACAATGTCCAACAGTAATATTATAATTTCTATGAAGCAAAAACCATGGCAAGACATGCAGACTTAATTACAGTGTAATTAAGCTCATATCCTACCAAAGTGCGATTGTAATAGATAGCCTATTTTTTTCCTTCTTGGTCCTACTGTGCTAAAAGTGCCCCCAGTGCTGTCATTGTTGTTGATATGTAAAGTAACAAAATTTTTCCTTAGATTTCTGGCATGAGCACTTATGGATTTGTGAGATAGTGCTTGAGAAATTAAAAATATTGTTGGCACTTGTCATCCCACTTATACTTGATGTACTTATGAAGCAAATGTTGGAATAGATGGCACTTATCTATGAGCTAAGATATGAATTTACAGATTGATTGGAGCTTTCCCTGTAATGACCCCAATTTAATGATATTTTTAGGAGGAGGCATTGCTAAAATCCCTTTGACTTTGGTTGGATCTACTTCAATGCCTCGTTGTGACACTACGTATCCTAGAAGTTTCCCGGAGGACACTTTGAAGACATATTTCTTGGGATTCAATCTGACTTTATATTATTCCAATTGATTGAAAACTATAGATAAGACATTCAAATGATCTTCTCTTGTGATTGACTTACCCAGGAGGTCATCCACATAATCCTCCATTAAAACATGCATGATGTCATAAAAAAATATTTTCATGGCTCTTTGATATGTGGCACTAACATTCTTCAATCTAAAGGATATGATGTTCCAACAAAAAGTACCCCAAGGACATGTAAAAGTAGTCTTGTGTTGATATTTAGGTGCTATTCTGATTTGATTATATTTGATGAATCCATCCATAAGTGACAACATTGCATACTCATCTGTGAGATCAACAATTAAATCAATGTTTGGAAATGAGATGTCATCTTTGGGACAAGATTTGTTAATATCTCAGAAGTTTGTGCATATCCTAATATGACCATTTGGTTTGGCCATTGGTGCAAGGTTGGAATTACATTTGGGGTAATCAATGGTCCTGATGAAACTGACATCCAACAGTTTCTTAAGTTCAACTTTTACTAATAATAACACTTGCAGATGTATCTTTCTCAACTTTTACTTGACAAGTTTTTTCCCTTGGTGTTATTGTTAGATGAATCATGACAAGATCAAGATCCAACCCCGACATATCTACGTGGGAACATGCAAAATTTATTTTTTGAGTTGTGAAAAACTTGATGAGATTAGGTCATTCTTGTTATGTTAATGACTTCACAAGATAAATATTGTTTGTACTTTTGCTGTCCCAAGATTTGTTTGTATTTTTTTCTCTATCAACATAGACGATTTCTCCTGATATGATATTATTGGGAGGGTTTCAAACCTTCGATCTTGTAGCACCTCAAAGAGGTTTTCATCATTGGATGCATCCTTTATTTTTACTTTTTTGGGGTCTAAAAGTGTTGCGGTGCTATTTTCATTAGAATACCCATCATTTGTTTCTATATTAATAAATTTGTAACTAGAAGGTTTGGTACCCTCTCCAAAGTACATCATGTTGTTGAGTTCTATGGTGTAGCCTGCTTTATGGTCCCCAAGAGGGAGATCATCTCTTATGCCAAGGTAGTCAATAAAGGCCTCATTATTTTGGAATGTGTCAGATTGCGGAGGTCCTTGTTGTTCCTAATCTATGAGTTGGGGATGAATTAGGGAAAGGCCATTGGTATGTTTTAAATTTCTAGGTGTGAGGGTAAAGATACAAGAGTCTTCATTTATGTCAATAAATTTATCAGTATCATCAATGGTACTCTCTTTATCAATATCTATTGTAATGGAAGCTAAATCAACATCACTAGAAGAACACTCAACAATGTTATTTCTCACTTTTCATGGTTTTGACTTGGAGCTTTGAGACATAGAGGGTCTGAGATCCCAAAAATTATTTATCCATGCTTCACCACAATCTCTCTTATCTTGGGGTGTAGAATCTAATGATGCTTGACGCACCTTAAATAATTCTCTAAATCTTTCCTCTGTTGTAGGTTCTTTGAAAGTTTCTTCAAGCTCATAATCACTAGATGGTTTATCAGACTTCCATTCCCATTCATCTGAGTCTATCAATCAACAATTTTTTTCAGTTTTATCTTTAGTGGAAGAAAGAGAAGCAATCTGTAGCACTACTTGGGATTCAAGACCATGTAATCGAAAGGGTGCAAAACCAAGTCCCTTTGTTCTCTGCTTATTAGTTACTAACTCAAGGTTGTAATGTTTCCACAATACATTTGTTTTGTAATCCAAGGGGACCTTTTTCATCACATCCCATCTTTTGCAAGAACTTAAAGCCTTTACCATAATTTTTAATTGGTATTTTGACGTGATCTTGATTAGGCTAAACAACGGGTCTTTGTAAATCATCTTATAAAGGTCTTCTTATTCCATTCCACCCCATTTTTTGAAAGTGGTGGGATCCCATTTTATGATTATTGTTGATATCTTCTTTGATGGGTGTGGTCTACCATAAGTTTTAGGAGAGTCCATTAATTGTCTTAGTTACATGGTTTGATTGAGATTATATTCTCCCATTCATTTTCATTTAAACTTGCCTTTGATCTCAACTTGCTTTGAAGTGGAATCTTTTAATGATTTGGGATCAATGTATGTTGAAGATGAGTTAGCTTCCTGATTTGTAGAGACCGTTGCTTCAAGTCTTTGTCAAATTTTGTACATTGCAATATACATATTGATTTGGATCACCTTTAATTGCGACTTCTATTCCATTGTATGGGAATTTGATACATTTATGATAAGTTGAAGGCACTTCTTTCATTGCATATATCCGAAGTCAACCCAAAAGTATGTTATATATGAGATCAAGGTCAAGGACTTGGAAAAACACATATCTCACTATTGGCCCCACTCTAAGTGATAGAGTGACTATTCCTTTAGAAAAGAATTCTTCATCATCATATACCATTATAGTGATCTTCTTCTTAGAGTCCACAACTTTCTTAGACAATCCCAATGGTAAGACAACTTTCAAAGCGTAAATATTGAGACTTGATCCTCCATCTATCAAGACTCATTTAATGTGGCGTTTATGGAGGAAAGCTTCAATTTGAAGTGGTGCATTGCATGGCTATTGTGGAGATACGTCATCTTCTTTAGTGAATTTGAGTCTGTGAGGTAGAAAGGTTTCCCATGATAGCTTGAAACTGGTCCATGGTTATATTGGTAGGTATGAATGTCTCTTGCAAGGTTTTGTCCAAGATTGCTTTGTGTAAAGGTGAAATATGCAAGAGTTCAAGGATTGAAATGAGAGTGAGTGTCTTTCCCAATCGGTCTAGAAGGTCATATTGGTTATTTAATGATGAAGTTGTTTTTGGTATAACACCTTGTAAATTAACTTTACCTTGTTGAGTAGTGACATTGCATTTGGGGGATTTGGCTTTTATGGTTATGGTAGACACATGAGAGTCCAATTTAGTGAAATGATTCACAGTGTAGCCATAGGCCGTATTGGTGTAATTTGCATTATTATATGTTTTAGGGGATTTTCCCCTGTAATGTTTTAGAAATGGATCCTTAAACATCACTTGTTCTTTATTCGAAGAGTGACCCTGAACTTCAATTCCTCCATTATCAATAAGGTCTTGGATGAGATTCTTCAATTTATGGAAATTTCTAGTGTTATGACCCCTGCTCTTGTGGTATTTGAAAAATTCATTATCATTCCACCATGTTTTACCCTTGGTTCAAATGGTGGGTTATCATGCAATGTGATGAGCTTATTGGAAACAAGTTTCTTCAATGTGGATTTGATTGGTACTCCCAAAGGTGTGTGTCTACTTGGAGGTCTTGGTTCCCTTTGTGTATTAACTTGATTATTATATAAGCTAGCAATGGGAAAATTGACCATCAGTTTGACCATATTTGCATCAAAAACCCCATCATTCTCTGTGTTATTATTCTTATTCCAAAATTGGGGTTTTTCTTTTACATCAAATTCGTCTTTGTTTTCTTTAAATATCTTGATAGTGCCTTGCTTAATCAGAACCTTTTCAATGGATAAACATTTTTTAATGACTTCTTGAAATGTAGATAATCATGCTTTACGAAGGTCATATCCAATGTCCTTATTCAGATTTTATGTAAACCTTTAAACCATCTGGGTATGTGCAGGATCATGAGGGGATAAAAAGTGGCAATGGGGAAAAAAACATGTTTTAAACTTTGCCAAAATCACCAAATTCTGATTTGACTTTTTGTATGGGTTAGCAAAAATTTGAATTTGGTTTGGTAATACCAAACAAAATGGATATCCAATACTAAAAAATATTTAATATTAATAGATATCTATTTTGTGACCTCATTATTGTGATGTTATGTTTTTTCAAATTGGATATCCATTTAAATCACATATTTGTTTTGGAAACCAAAACGAATAATCCGTTTTGCTCAACATTAAAAGCATACTTTAGAAAAATGGGCATAACTTTTGTGTTTCTTATCAAAATTTTGATCTTTTATAGGTGTTGGAAAGGTAATTCAAAGACATATGAAATGGATAAGGTAATTTTATTGTATTACTAAAAAATAATTATAATCATTTAAAGTTAATCATTCATTTTTAAAACTTTAAACACTCATAATTTTTTCATACAGTCTTTTTTTTTCCCCTATCACCTCCTTTATCTATCACTTGTGTATCTATAATTCTATAAATATATTTTATCCATATCTTCCTTCTCTACTTATCTCACTCCTTGTCTCATCCCATCTAGATATTTCCCAAGTTACATCCATCTCTACATATATCTCCCTCTTTCTATTCCTATATCTCCCTCTCCCATTCTATCCTTGTCACTCCTTATTTCTATATCTCTCTAATAATCTCTCTTCTCTCTATTTATCTCCCTCCTCTACCTTATCCTTCCTATACCTATTTCTTACTTATCTCTATCACCTCCTTTCTCTCTCTATCTTGTCCCCTTTGTCTCCATATCCCTATAGATCTATCTTCATGTATATTTATATCTCATTATCTCTAAATCTCACTTATTCACTCCATCTCTCCCTCCATTTGTCCTACTCTCTCTATCATTTTCTATCCATATATATCTCTATCTCCATCTTCACATCTTTATCTCTTTCTCTATCAATCTCTCTTTCTATATGGCTCTCTATCTTTCTATATCTTCCTCTATACATAATTAATCTACCTCTCTCTCTCTCTCTTCCTCTATTGCCCTCTCTCTATATTTCTCCGTTTCTCTACCTTTATCTCTTTATTTACTCCCTCTTTATATATCTCCATCTCTCTCCCTCCATCCTTCTCTATAACCCCTATTCACATCTCTCACTCTATATCTCCCTCTTTCTCTCTCCCTCTCTATCTATCCCTATCTATAATCTCTATTTATGTCTTTATCACTCTCTTGCACTATCTATATCTCTCTATCTATCAATATTCCTCTTCCTTTATATCTCTCTATCTCTTCCTTTTTGTATCTCACTCTCTTTATCCCTCTCTATCCATTTTTATCTATCTCTTTATATATTTATCTTTGTATTTACCTCTCTCTTTCTTTAGATATCTATTCATCTCCCTCTCACTTTATCTTCATTTTTATCTCTATCTTCATCTCTCATTTTCAATCTCTAGATATGTCTCCCTCTTTCCATCCATCCTTGTCCTTCAATTTTTATTCCTCTCTCTTCATAGTCCATAATATCTATATCTCCATTTATGTCTCTATCTATTCTCCTTCTATCTCTCCCTCTCTTTATCTCTTCATCTCTTTTCACCCTTATATTTCTCCTTATTTGAATTTTTATCTTTATAAATCTCTATCTCTAAGCCCTCCCTATATATTTATCTCTTCTACCTCTCTTTATCCCTCTCCTTTCTCTTTATTTGTATCTCCCTCTCTATCTCTATTTTAGTATATGTAGACATATCTCTCCCTATTGGTAATGGATCTTGATTCTCTTTCTAATTTATATGTTTTTGTGTTAGCTATATTTGGATCTTAGTTCTTGATGAGGTGTGCAAAGGATCTTTACCCTATTAATTTTATTTCTAAGGAGGAAGGGGAGAGGGGGAGAGACATGGGAGAAAGTGATAGAGATTTCAAGAGGGATAGATGGGGAGAGAAGTACAGAGAGAGACATGGAGAGACAAAGAGAAAGAGGGGGTAGGGGGAAGTATCAACAAAGGGAGAGGAAAAGAGAGGTTAAAGAAAGAGAGGGTTATTTGGAGAGAGAGAGAGAGAGAGAGAGAGAGAGAGAGAGAGAGAGAGAGAGAGAGAGAGAGAGAGAGAGAGAGAGAGAGAGAGAGAGAGAGACGGTGTCCTAAGGGGTCATATTGTGTTCTAACATATGTGTGGCCCCTTAGGACCCCATATGACCCCAAACAACACCATATGACCCTTAGGACACCATATGATCCCTCAGGACACCATATGACCCATTCTAACACCCTAGTATACGACATGACCCCTTATGACACCATATGAGCCCTTAGGACAATATGATGTCCTAATGGGTCATATGGTTCCCTAAGAAGTCATCTGGTGTACTAAGGGGTCATATGGTCTTCTAACACATGTGTGGTCCCTTAGGACCCCAGATGACCCCTAATGACACCATCTGATCCCTTAGAACACAATATGACCCCTCACGACACCTTTTGACCCCTTTTAACATCCTAGTACATGACTGTAGACACCTAAAAGTGACTCATTAATTCTACACTAATTATTCATCTATTTAATCAAGTAATTCTTTAATTATTTGATTAAGCTAACTATTTCTTCTAATCATCGCCCTTCAACACTCATAATTATTATATTTCTATTCTCAAATCATTTTAACCAGTTAACCATATCTCAATTATTAATTGAATAACAATTATTTAATTAGTTATGATTTATTCCTTTGTTAAATAATCTTTATTATTTAATTAATTCAATCTCCCGAGTTTAAATAATTTCATTTAAATTATTTAAATTAATTAATTAAATTCCTCCAAATCCCTAGATTATAGTTCCAATTAATTCCATCTAATTTCATTTATCTCAAATTCATATTTCCCCAAATTTGAATTTCAGTTAATTTCATCTAATTCCAAATCATCAAATTCATATTTCCCCAAAACTGAATTTTAGTTAATTTCATGTGCATTTCAGCATTCGAATGACCAAATTCAAATCCAAATTGAAAATGAAAATCAAATTCAATTTCAAATTCCTACAGCACATGCTAAATCAGAACTAATTGATCAAATCCATTGTCTAATCAATTAACTCAATTAACTCATCAATCATCCTTTTTAACTCAAAATCACCTTTTTATGACTAATCCATCAATTCAGTCATCTCCTCAATCTATTCAGTTCACTAATCAATCAAATGAGTTTCCTAATCCATTTATTCACTTCACTCTTCAATCAATCTAGTTGACTACTCAATCAGATGAGTTAACATGCCAATCAATCTTAGTTAACAAATCAATCAACCTTGTTAACTGATCAATCTAAATCAGTTGTATCCCAATCAACACTTGAGTTCTATTTCTCACCCCCTTTGTGTTGAAAATCTATAAATTCAACATCATTTTCTCAATTCAAGAGAGAATCACAGAATCATAGTCTTCAAAATTGTTGTCCATCTTATGCAGGAAATCAAGTGCAATACCTGAGAGCCACCTACATCAACAACAATGGAGAAGAGCAATGGAAGCCTTTCTATTTCAATTGAGGGAGTTTTAAATAGATTATTCTTTCAATTCAATTGATATTGCATTATTCTATTGTCATTTAGGAGTAATAATGATTAGATTAGAGTTGTGATTCACTCTTTGCTATCTGATTATGCAATTTACGCTTATTTACTACTTGAGTACATTTGGTGAACCCGACATGAAAACATGCTAACTTTAATTGTCTGTTTGAATTGATTTTGCAGGTCTGTACTCAAAAAGAGAGCCCAATATCATAATTGCCTATGCAGAAATTCACATTTGCAAATATCATACCACAATTGCTAGTATAATACATAACAATTTATCAGGCATCATACCGCAATTGTAAAAATGTCTCGCAATTTCCCTAGAGGGTTACAAAATCAAATTGTCATGTGCCATTTCTTTATTATCTAATCTTGCACATCTAACCCAAAAATTTCATCAAATTCTTGAAATTTCAATTTCTGCATATAAGATGTATTTAATCCAATGGCAGGAAAGGTGACTTTTAGAATTTCAGGAGCAAGGAAGGAAAAACAACATAGGAGACAACAAAGGACATATAAAATAATCTTAAAGGTAGAAAGGGAGCTCCATGAGATCAAAGAAAAAGAGGAGATTGCTCAATATCACAGAAACATCCACCGTTTCTTAACCAAGTACAACATTTTTTGATGAGATTGATGTGATGCCTCGCGTGGCATGGGACAATTTCATTGCAGAATACCCCTTTTGTCTTTTTGTCTTTTTCTTCTGTTTTTAAAAAATTAAATTTTTTTTTTTTTTTTTCACTGTGAGCAATTGATCTTATATCAATTCGCAATTGAGCAGTCATCACATTGCAATTGCTTAAACAGTAATTCACAATTGATGATACATCAATTCACAATTGATATGATATCAATTCACATTTGATGTGTAGGTAAGTTGCAGTTGTTAGATTAAGTTTTTCTTTTTCTATTATGTTTTAGTTCTCATTTTTTATCAGAATATCTTTCTATTTGTAAAAGATAGAACTCTGTAATTGGAATATTAGGCTAGATAGCCCACCATGTGCTGACTAACATCATTTTCTGAAGGGGTAGCTTAGAAGCGTTTCAATTTGGTGCAAATAAAATGAACCACAAACAAAATTGTCTTATATTTCACAATTGTGATGAAGGTTAAAATTGAGCCCCATGCTTTTTTGGAGCAACCTCTCCAAATAGATTAGAAAATCATTACAATGAAAAGTTAAAAAGAACCCTTGTCCTTTGTGTTTTTGAAGGGATAGGTATTATGCTCTCCCCTTCAATGGGTGATCAAAAAAATAGACTCTCTTCTTTCATGCTTTAATTTATTTCTTGTAATTAAATCCTTTAGATGACCTGCCCTCCCGAGTTTCCCTTAGGGCACAATTAAGGTCGATGAGAGGGGAACAACCTAAGTGGCAATGACTAAAGACAATTAATCCAAGCCACTATAAATAAATGCGTATGTGACGAAAATCATATGCGCCAAGTGTTACATGTTGTCATAATGACGTTATACCTCCCTCAGTTCCTATACGATAAATTCAAATATGTAGAGCGTAGCCTCTATAGACTGGGAGACCTCCCTCAACAAAGTGTAAAATGCCGCTGATTGTGACCACTCGAAAGGAACCTTGTCTAAACACCATAGAAATTAGAAGCCAAGCTAAGTCAATAACTAGACACTTGTTTTATAACAGTGCAAGGGTGGGGAAGAATCCACCCCCAAGATACTCACCATATATCTCCTAGGATAACAGACCAATTGAGGAGCAATCTTCTTTGATCTAATTTTTGAAAAAGGCCAGAAAATGGGCTCACCCTAGGGTGTGACAGGGCTGTTTGAGCTGACGAAGTATCAAGATGTGGGTTGTGGTAATACTTGTGACCTTTTGACCTTAGGAGACTCTATCTGATGCGATATCAAATGACAACAATATATTGAGAACAAAATGAGATCTTGAGAAAGATCCCAACATTCATGGAAATTTGAAAAAAAATCCTTAAACAACTGTTCTTTTCATGGTTTTATTCTTTTAATGTGACTGTTGTGTCCTTTGCTACACTTCAACCAAAGTTTCATCAAAAACATCAAAAATATCTAATCCCTCAACAAATTCAAGTTTCAATATCAACAAGATCAAAACCCTTCAACAAACAAGCTTGTCAACATCAACATCAAATCAAACATTGCAACATTCTAGAAATGGAGAAAACATCTTACATGTGATCCTAGGTCGAAACCAATCAAGCAAACATCATGGATTGGCATTATGAATTTCGTAGGGAAGGTGAAGAATTCATCCCTTCCATTCCTATTCCATCACCATCCATAAAAATCTTATCTCAACAAATCAATAATTTGCAACAAGAACTGAGAGACATGACTAGTCCTAGCAACCATAGGGGTTGGTTAGAAAATATGATGAGGGAGGTGATAACCACAAGGGAATAATTATTAATCCAACCTTCCTTTTCTTGTGAGACCATTCAAACATGCCAACCTTCATTCTTCAACAAAATCATTCCTACCTTAGTTCAACCAACATTAGAGTCATGTCAACCTTCTTTCAGCCCAACATATCTATTATACCAATCATATCAACCCAACATTCAAAGTACCTCTTTCAACAAAAACCAGACCTTTTTCAACCAAAGTCAAACCCCTTTCAACCAAAATCAAACCCCTTTCAACCAAAGTCCAAATCAAAATTCATTCAACCAAAAATAAACCTCTTTCACCCAAAACCAAAACTCTTTGAACCCAAACCAAATCCCTTTCAACCAAAGTCCAAATCAACCATATCTATCCACCATTTCATCATCCCCTGAAGTCACACAAGACCAATCCATGCCATCTCTATCCAATAACACAATTTACCAAGGGCTATCCATAGCACAAATCCAATCTAATCCAAGTCATGATTCAAAGAGTCTCATTCAAAATCCTTTCTAATCAAGTCAAAATGTTGAAACCTTCCAAGAATCTCCCATGAATACCCAAACTCCTTCCCCATGTCAGGAGGACAATCCAAAATCAGAAGAAATCAATCATGAAATAAATCAAGATCAAGAAAAAACTTTTTCATCCTACCCAATTTTTTATGAAGACTCCACCTATCAATAATCTTATGATGATCCCCTCATTCTTTTCTATTCCACTCATAATAACACCCTCGTTTCTCAAGAGCAAGATGTTCTTTCAAGTTCCATCCAACATCCACCTCCTAAGCAAGATCAGGACATCCCTTCCATCCTTCCTAATAATCTCTTTCCAAGTCAAGATCGAAGTATACCTTCACCTTCATGTCCTAAACAAGATCTCATTATTTCTCCAGATTCTTGTCAAGATCCCTCCATCCCATCATTTTCATGTAATAATCCTCCATGTATCTCACAAGATTCCATCTCACCAAATGAATCTACCACATCTCCTAGTCTCCCTCATTATCTCAATGTCTCTATACAAGTTGTTCATGAACCCCTTACCAACAGAATCACCAGTCCAAATCATACTACATAGGACAACTTGTCAACAATTGTATGTGTGCCATTATCAAATGCCAATGTGGTGAGAAAAACAAGCATAACACAAACTAATGCATCAACACCTAGTTAGCTTCATCATACTCTTCAAGTGCATCAATAAAAACATGCATAACACCCACTCATGTCACAACTTTAAAACCAAAATCTATTTTCCTCACACACCCACACTTTAAAGACTGGGGGCAAGAAGATTTACCATAACTGAATTGGTTTGAAAATAAGGAGGCTATAGCAGAAACTATACATGAAAGATTCCCAGCCGCATATCCTATTAAAAAAGACAGGTTCATCCAACTCTTCAAACAAAGACCAATGAATTATCTACACAGAGCTCATACCAACTCAATAACAACATGCACCTAAAAAGATATTACATCTAAGGGTGGGTTCATTTCAATTTTCAATACTGCATTTGCATATATATTCATTGCATTGCATATCTTCATTTCAGACTACATCATAGTTGCTTTCATATCGCCATTACACAACATATAGCTGCATATCATTATTGCTTTCTCATATAGTTGCATCAATAAGTCAAGGAGATTGTCTGAGTCATCCACCTATCTGCACTGAAAGGAACAAAGGTTGTCTCATTTTCCAGATATTTGTTCATGAAGTTTTTAAGAGGTCTTTAGTCATTCATCTTCTACGTCACATTGTGATTAAGCTTTATCCTTGGTTGGGTAGAGGTTTCACTATCAAGTCTTATTACCCAAAATCTATCAATTGCTATATCTCACACATTAATCAAATAGCTCTAAGTCATTACAGATACCTAGTTGGTCATGTGGCTAGTGAAAAATCCAATAATCTACTTCAATGCCATTGTAATTGTCATACCCAAGTAGGTTTCATTACTTACTTGAGTAGGTTTAATTACTTACAAGTCAAAGTAAGAAAATAAAATAAAAAAGTGTTATGCCAATATCCATTTCGAGGCAACATAAACAATGATATATCATGTGCGATAAAAGCTTGACTACAGGAATATGCAAGTAAATCCATCAGGGCTATAGACGCCTACTAGCAATGGAGCAATGTTTGAGAGATTATAGTGCATAACCTCATCAGAGCCCTAAAAGCTTGTTGGCAATGAGGCTCTATCCAAGTTGCTTTTGAAGTCAGAATAACTCACGTAGCTAGCCACATAGGATTCCAAGGGTCTTTGATGATTATAAGAGTTGGAATAAACTCAATTGCACACACATGGGCAAAAGAAGATCAACATTTCAAGAATTGATGGAGAAATTTTCTACACCTCCATTCATAAATATTAGTTACATAGTGTGTTAGGTTGGATGGTCTAAGTATTTTTGAGAATGGATTGAACTCCTATCTCTAAAATGTTTCCCACCTTTAATCCAATTAGTGCATGTCAAAGTGAAGGAAACACACAATCATCCTTGTTTGAATAGGAATTGCATTTTTGTCATGCATCCTACGTTAGCATAACTCATATAAAAAATTCATTATCTCCACCACATTATGCATCATCGTGTTATCATCATAGGTCTGCATACTTGGGGGCATAACTGAAAAGTTCTAAAAATCATAAAAAGTCCTAAAAAAATCAATAAAAAAAATTAAAAATTAGATAAATTCATGAAAAAATCAATCAAAAACATTCACAAAATGTCATGAAAAACTAAAAAAAAAATCACAAAAAGTCATAAAAAAATAAAAAAATCAAAGCAAGAAAGCATGGGCCATCCATCAAATCAAATCAACAATAAGCAAACTCTCAAAGTCTACAATGAAACTGATCACATGTCTTGTTAATCAATCAAACTATATCAAATGTCAACATGTCTTATACAAGGAAGGGTACACTCGAAACCAGATAGATCGGTCTTATATGGGGTACTCACTCTTTGAAACTAGACATTCCTATCAATGATCACACAAATCAAAACAATGACATAGACTAGTATGATTGCTGAATTTTGTCCAAGTTATTCTTATCTTTATCAATTAATGGCAGGTCATGTTTCATCAATACCAAAAACATTTGAAAACCATAAAAATACCAAAACATTCGAAAAAGTTCTGAAAAAATTAAAAATTAAAAAACATCAAAAATTTCAAAAATCCCAAAACATCAAAAATATCAAAAAATCAAAAATATAAAAAATTCAAAATAAAAAACATCAAAAATTTCAAAAATCCAGAAACATCAAAGATATAAAAAAAAAAACTGAAAAAAATTAAAAATTAGAAAACATCAAAATCACAACAAAAACATTGAAATACGATCCTAAAAAAAGCAAAAAAACATTTAGAAAATACCCAAAAAAACCTAAAAATCGAAAAGCTTTTCAAAAAGAAACTAAAAATCCAAAACATAAAAAAACTTGCAATTAATTGTCTCGCAAGAATCAAACACCTTAGCAACTATCCAGCAAACACTTCACACGAAGTTCACAAAGGATATAACTATCTTAAACCAAACATCTGTAATCAAACTAATCAACTGTCTAATCTATCAAATCACTATGAAACTATCAACGTGATCAACATCTTGTCTTAAACAGAATTGCTACACTCAAAACCAGACATATTGGTCTTATATGGGGTCCAAAACTTCTGAAACCAGACATTATCAAAATCACATCAAGCAATCACACGAAGACAAAAATCAATTTGGTTGTTGCATTTTGTTCTAGTTGGTTTTATCTTTTATCAAATTGGTGAAGATCATGTTTCTAGCTACTCAAGGATGTCCAAAAAGTGACTAGAGGAGCCGTGATGGGCATGATCCTTTTCTTTGTTTGTTGTTTGTGGTTTGAACCAATGAAGTTCTGGGGCAATTGCTCTAGTGGGTTTCTGTAATAGGAGCATTCAACTTGTGAATGCCACACATACATCTACCCCTAGCGTAATTCCCAGAATGGAGGGTTCATTCCTTGTTTGCTATGTGTTTGCTTCTTTCCAATGAGATATTTATGCATCTTGGTTCCTTATACCGTGGTGTACAAAGTTCCATTGTTACATAATAAGTCTCAATGATGAAAATGTGTTACACTATGAATAAAGACAAGAGGACTATTCATCATCAATCATATCATATCATTTTTCTAATCTCATCATACTGATTGTCTCTTCATATCATTCTCTGATCAAGCATTTTTCTACTTGATCAATTCTTTCTATCATTATTTCATCTAACATGATCCCTCTCATCACTTAATTCCAATCTTTTCATCTATGATTCTATCATTTTCATATCAACATTTCTATCTATCTATCAATTATTCTTCACTTTCATCATATTTCATTATTCATCCAATCTTGATCTATCATTTGTCTTATATAGGATTAGACCTTCCTGAAACCAAGCATGATCATCTATCATTTGTCTTATACAGGATGCATCCTTCCTGAAACTAGACTTTATCTTTATCAATCCGATCAATTTTATCAATTGGATCAATCCTATCAAATCAATCAATCTACAAATCACTTCAACCATTTCTTTTCTATAATCAAACTCATTCCTGTCATCAAGTTAACCATTCTTCATCTTTCATCTAACATTCTTCTTCTTTCAAGAGATCATTCATGCCTTCAATGCACAAACAATCTCTCGAGGGGGCATTATACCCTAGTGTCACCGAGGCATACTGGGGCATAAATTTTTCATTTTCTTTGAAACATCGTCATTTCGACATTGTCTCAAAGAGTGGCAAATGTAGACACCTAAAAATGTCTCATTAATTCTACACTAACTATTCATCTATTTAATTAAGTAATTCTTTAATTATTTGATTAAACTAACTATTTCTTCTAATCATCACCCTTCAACACTCCTAATTATTCTATTTCTATTCTCAAATCATTTTAATCAGTTAACCATAACTCAATTATTAATTAAATATCAATTATTTAATTAATTATAATTTATTCCTTAGTTAAATAATCTTTA
Organism: Cryptomeria japonica; assembly: GCF_030272615.1. Taxonomy (NCBI): domain Eukaryota; kingdom Viridiplantae; phylum Streptophyta; class Pinopsida; order Cupressales; family Cupressaceae; genus Cryptomeria; species Cryptomeria japonica. Next base: position 204,469,749 of record NC_081415.1, on the reverse strand, counting down.
TTATTTAATTAATTCAATCTCCTAAGTTTAAATAATTTCAATTAAATTATTTAAATTCCTCCAAATCCCCAAATTATAATTCCAATTAATTTCATCTAATTTCATTTCTCTCAAATTCATATTTCTCCAAATTTGAATTTCAGTTAATTTCATCTAATTCCAAATCATCAAATTCATATTTCCCCAAAACTAAATTTTAGTTAATTTCATGTACATTTCAACATTTGAATGACCAAATTCAAATCCAAATTGAAATGAAAATCAAATTCAATTTCAAATTCCTACAACACATGCTAAATCAGAACTGATTGATCAAATTAGTTGTCTAGTCAGTTAACTCAATTAACTCATCAATCATCCTTTTTATGACTAATCCATCAATTCAGTCATCTCCTTAATCGATTCAGTTCACTAATCAATCAAATGAGTTTACTAATCCATCTATTCAGTTCACTCTCCAATCAATATAGTCGACTACTCAATCAAATGAGTTAACAAGCCAATCAATCTTAGTTAACAAATCAATCAACACTTTTAACTGATCAATATAAATTAGTTGTCTCCCAATCAACACTTGAGTTCTATTTCTCACCCCCTTTGTGTTGAAAATCTATAAATTCAACATCATTTTCTCAATTCAAGAGAGAATCACAGAATCACAGTCTTCAAAATTGTTGTCCATCTTATACAGGAAATCAAGTGCAATACTTGAGATCCACCTACATCAACAACAATGGAGAAGAGAAATGGAAGCCTTACTATTTCAATTGAGGGAGTTTTAAATAGATCATTATTTCAATTCAATTGATATTGCATTATTCTATTGTCATTTAGGAGTAATATTGATTAGATTAGAGTTGTGATTCGTTCTTTGATATTGTTGGCAATACAGATGAATTGATTATGTGTTGCATTGATGTTTTGTCATTGATGTCAACACTAGCTGTTATGGTTGGTTACCGACATACAGGTTTTAGTTATCGGTAGAAGATCTAGTGTTACCGATAGAAGGGACTATTTGTTGGACACTTTTGGCATGTTTGGATCAATGGAGTATGTTTGGTTTTATGTGTTACATGCTTCTGGAGCATGTTTTGGTCAGTTGGTATTGACTTGGTGATCGAATGCTATCATACACTCTTGTAAACCCTTACAGGCATGGGTTTAAGGTTTAACTAATAGAGCTTTCACTGAGAATCTTTGATAGAATGCATAAGTGGTGTTGGTGCGGTTTCTAGATGGAATTCAGGATGCAGAATGTAATCCTTGATCGTGCTTCAATTGATTGAAGACATTGCTTTGGCGTGGTGGACCTAGATTAGGTCCGATACCTATCTAGGTTATGGACCGGTATCATGTTAACATGTTCTCTACACATTGCTAGGATGATTTATGGATTGGTTATTTTTGTTTTGGTCTCAAGCCGACATGGCATATCATTGTAATATGGATATATGTAATGATCTTATTGTAATATCTTTTAGGTGGCTAAATTAATTGGTTTAGGCTTTAGGGTTTATATAAATTGATGTAAGATCTCATTGTAGATCATGGTATGGGATGGTAGAGAATGAAATAAGTGTGTCATGGTCGTGGAATGGAATATCATATGTAAAGGAGATTTGGTTGATCATAGGTGATCAAATTGGGTTTAAAGAAGAGGTCAAAGGCCTCCGGTATTGAGCTTAACCGAAACTGTAATCAGGTATGGTAGATGCTATCTCTGGTAGTTCATTATTCTGGATTGTTGTCCATTTATCTTGAGGTGGTTATAACCTCTCTATGGTCAGTGAGACTCTTTTGTAATGAGCAGTATGCTCTAGGCAGTGTGCCTTCTTGCATGTGCATGCCCCTTATTGTATCATATACTTTCTGCAGAAGTATCATCTAACTATGGGTAGGCTTCCCACCATGGTTTTTCCCTTTCTGGGTTTTCCATGTACAAATCATGGTTTTATGTGGTATGGTTGCATTGTGTTAAATCTCTATTTCATTCTTTATTTTTATTGCTTATCGATATCTATTTCTGCTATTCTGATATTCAATGTTTACGTGCTCTGGTTATAGGTTGTAAAGTGGTTTAATTGATGTAATCTGTTAACAACTAATTCACCCCCCCCTCCCCCCCTCTTAGTTGTTCATCGGTTATCCTAACAATTGGTATCAGAGATTTGGTCCTCTTTTGTAGAAGCTTAACCGCTTGAGGTTGATCCTATGGTAGCTAATACTTCTAATCCACCAACAACTATTTTCAGAAGAGAAATCCCTAAGCTTGATGGAACAAATTATGGGATATGGAAAATTCAAATGGAGACTCATCTTAGATGTCTTGTCAAAGATATTTGGGAGATCACTGAGAAAGGATATACACCTTATGATCCGATATCTAGAAATCCTACTCCTGCAGACCTGGACAAGAATATTGAAAATGATTGCAAAGCTAGAGAAGCCCTCTTGTGTGCACTTACTAATCAACAAATCATGGGATTGACTGATAAATCATCAACAATGGTTATGTGGGATAAATTGCAAACTTTAAATGAAGGTGATCCCACTATCAAAATTGCTAAACTTGATGGTTACCGGGTAAGGTATGAAAACTTGAAGATGGAAGATAATGAAAGAATTGTTGTATTTATGGAAAGAGTAAATGAGATTGTTGTGGGAATTCAATATTGTGGAGGATCTCTGAGTGAAGATGAAATAGTTTCCAAATTCTTGAGAGCCCTTCCATTGGCTTACAAGATGAAGGCAACTGCAATTAATGAACCGAGAACAATGGCAAATACTTCAGTGAACCGAGACATTCTGATTGGGAAATTATCTTCTTTTGAGCTTGAAGAATTTGGACCTTTTGGAGCTGGAAAGTCTGAACTTGCTTTTCATGCATCATCATCTACTGACAAAAGTGATTGGAAGGCTTTATATGAAAAAGAATTGGAAGATATGAGGAAAGAGGATGAAGAATTTGAGCAACTTGAAGCCTTATTTGCTAGAAGAGTACCTAAAGGACCGACAGGAAGTAAGTATGAAGGAAAATAACCTTTGAAATGTTTTGCATGTAATAAGATTGGTCGTTTTGCATCTAGATATCTTGAAAGGAATGCAAGATTTGAAGAGAGAGTTAAGAAATCATTTAAGCCTAATCAAAACAGATATAGATTCAAGAAAAGTAAACAATGCTACATAGCAGATGAGGAAGGAGTAAGTGATGACTCTGAGGATGAACCAACAGTAGATTTTGCTAGTGGATCCAGAAATGGAAAGGAATGAGTGTTCTATGCTTTAAAGGAAGATGAACCAGAACCGACTATCATGAATGAAGAAAAGGCCCTGGTAGAAAAAGTTGAAGACAAGGATGAATGGGTAATTGATAGTGGATGCTTGCGTCATATGACTGGAGATAAAAGAAAATTTCCATCCCTGCAAGAATACAATGGCGGTCAAGTTAGATTTGGAGATGACAAAGCATCTATGATCAAAGGTAGAGGTATCATTTCTCTGGATGACAAGCATAATACTGGTAATGTCTATTATGTAGAAGATTTAAAGCATAATCTTTTAAGTGTTTGTCAATTGGTAGACAAAGGTTTCCAACTTCAGTTTAAAGATAGAAAATACATAATTATTAACAAAACTGGTTTGGAGATTGCAACCGGTACTCAGAATGGAGGTGATATCTTTCACTTAAATACTGGTATTAAGGCATGTTTGATTGCTCATATTGATGAGAGTTGGTTATGGCATAAGAGGTTGTGTCATGCTAATTTTGATTGTATTGTTAAGATCAGTTCAACTAAGGCAGTTAAAGATATACCTAAGATTATGAAGCCTCATAATCCGGTATGTAAGGAATGTCAATTGGTAAAGCAAGTTAGAACTTCTTTTAAGAGAATACATGATAAATCTAATGATGTACTTGATTTGATTCACATTGACTTATGTGGTCCAACAAGGACTAGAAGCTTTCAAGGTGATAGTTATTTCATGTTGAAAATTGATGATTATTCTAGGATGATGTGGGTGAATTTTCTTAGGGAAAAGTCTGAAGCCTTTGAGAAATTCAAGATATTTAAAGCAAAAGTAGAAACAGAAACTGGATTGAAAATCAAATGTCTGAGATCAGATCAAGGCGGTGAGTTCACTTCTCATGAATTTAACAGTTACTGTGAGACAAATGGAATTAGGAGACAATTATCTGCACCTCAGACTCCTCAGCATAATGGAGTAGTGCAAAGAAAGAATAGAACCATTTTGGATGTAGCAAGAACTATGATGATGGAAGCCAAATTGCCTCATATCTACTAGAGAGAAGTAGTGAGTACAACAGTCTACACATTCAACAAAGTTCACATCAAAGGTGAAACCGGTAAGACCCCTTATGAATTATGGTTTGGACATACACCTACTGTTAAATATTTCAGAATTTTTGGAAGTAAATGTTATATCAAAAGGGATGATTCAATTGGGAAGTTTGATCCTAGATGTCATGAAGAGATATTTCTTGGATATTCAATTCAAAGCAAAGCATATAGATGTTATAACAAAAGATTGCAAAAATTTGTCGAGAGTGCAAATGTGAAAGTGGATGAGAAATACATAAATCAATCTATATCATATGACAGGGAACTGGCAGTGGAAATGATCATAATTGAACCAACAATGCCTCAATCGGTACAGGAAATTGAGAAAGTTACATCGACACAATCAAAAAATTGAACTGTGATTGATGATCAAAGCAGTGAACTTGAAGTTTACAAGACACCAAGGTATGTAAGGTTAAATTATTCTGAAGATCAAATCATTGAAGATAGGAACAAGGGAGTTATGACAAGAAGAAGATTAACAAATGAAGAGGTATGTCTTATTTCTCAAATTGAACCGGCATATGTTATTGAAGCTTGTAAAAATAAACATTGGTTAAAGGCTATGGAAGATGAATTAGATTAGATAGAGAAGAATGAGACTTGGACTTTAGTTCCCCGGCCTAAAAATAAGAATGTTATTGGAACTAAATAGGTTTTTAGGAATAAACTGAATGAGGATGGTCAAGTTGTAAGAAACAGGGCTAGATTGGTTTGTAAAGGATATTGTCAAATGGAAGGAATTGATTATGGTGAGACATTTGCACCTGTAGCTAGAATTGAAGTTGTTAGACTATTTCTTTCCTATGCAACTTATAAGAACTATAAGGTCTATCAAATGGATGTTAAATGTGCATTTTTGAATGGTGAACTTGAGGAAGAGGTAAACATTGAGAAACCTGATGGATTTTCACTGACAGATGATAAAGATATGGTTTGCAGATTGAGGAAAGCTTTATATGGATTGAAACAAGCTCCTAGAGCTTGGCATGCAAGATTGGATAAATATCTTTTGAAGCTTGGTTTTACTAAAGGCAGTGTTGATAGTAATTTATATTATAAGATCACTGATGATGATATTCTGATTATTGAAGTATTTGTTGATGATGTTATTTTTGGAGGTTAAGATAAATTGTGCATGGAATTCTCTAATAATATGAAGAATGAATTTTAAATGTCCATGATTGGTGAGATGATATTTTTCTTAGGTTTGCAGATTACTCAAACTGACAAAGGCATTTTTATTTGTCAAACTAAGTATCTAAGGGAATTGTTGAAGAAGTTTGGTATGGATAATTCCAAATCGGTAAGTACTCCTATGGTGACAAGTGAGAAATTATCTATCAAGGATAAATCTACACTGGTAAATCCGACAAGGTATAAGTCTATGATTGGTGGCTAGTTATATCTAACTCAGACTAGACCAGATATTATGAATGCAGTAAGTATTGTTTCAAGATATCAAAGTAATCCTAAAGAAAATCATGAATGTGCAGTAAAGAGGATATTCTGGTATTTGCAAGGAACAACAAAATATGGGTTGTGGTATTCTAGAGATGATAACTTCACTTTATGTGCATATACAGATTCAGATTGGGCAGGAGATACTTATGACAAGAAGAGCACTTCCGGTGGAGCTTTCTTTCTTGGAAAGAAATTGGTTTCATGCATCAGCAAAAAATAGTCATGCATTTCTTTATCTACTATAGAAGCTGAATATGTTGCAGCAACAACTAATTGCACTCAAGTCTTGTGGATGAAGCAAATGTTGAAGGATATCAAGGTAAATTGTAATGAACTGGTAGTTATCTATTGTGATAACTTTGCAGCTATTGACATGTCTAAGAATCTAGTATTTCACTCTAAGACTAAGCACATATCAATAAAATATAACTTTTTTAAGGACAAGGTAGAAGAAAAAGAAGTCAAACTGGTTTATGTGAACACTAAAGAACAAATTGCATATATATTCACTAAACTGCTGTCTAAGGAATCATTTGAATATTTGAGAGATAGGTTAGGGGTTTCTACCCCTCTGATAGAGACTTGATTGATGCAGTTTGTCATCAGTCCGACATGCATTATCAAAGATACTATTCATTCCGGCACTGATGAGTGGTGCTACTACTCAGGGGGAGTAGTCAGCTTTGAGATTCATAGGTTTATATTCTTGCTTTGATATTTTTGTCAGATTTATGTCACTGATGTCAAAGGGGGAGAGACAGTGATGTGAAAAATAAATTCAAAACTTTACAGAGATATTAGTCATAGGGGTAGAGTTATTGATATTCAGAAGATTGTTGGTTGTCTTCCACAGGGGGAGACTTGTTTGGAATTTCTTGGTACTTAGATGTTTTTCACATCTAGTGTTGCCATCAATGCCAAGGGGGTAGATTGTTGGAAATATGGATGAATTGATTATGTGTTGCATTGATGTCAACACTAGCTGTTATGGTTGGTTACCGATAGACAAGTTTTGGTTACCGGTAGAAGATCTAGTGTTACCGACATAAGGGACTATCTGTTGAACACTTTTGGCATGTTTGGATCAACAAAGTATGTTTGGTTTTATGTGTTAGATGCTTCTGGAGCATGATTTGGTCAATTGGTATTGACTTGGTGATAAGATGCTATAATACACTCTTGTAAACCCTTACCGACATGGGTTTAAGGTTTAATTGATAGGGCTTTCACTGAGAATATTTGACAGAATGCATAAGTGGTGCTAGTGTGGCTTCTAGATGGAATTTAGGATGCAGAAGGTAATCCCTAATCGTGCTTCAACTGATTGAAGACATTGCTTTGGTTTGGTGGACCCAGATTAGGTCCGATACCTATCTAGGTTATGGACCGGTATCATGTTAATGTGTTGTCTACACATTTCCAGGATGATTTATGGTTTGGTTATTGTTGTTTTGGTCTCAAGCCGACATGGCATATCATTGTAATATGGATATATCTAATGATCTTATTGTAATATATTTTAGGTGGCCGACCTAATTGGTCTAGGCTTTAAGGTTTGTATAAATTGATGTAAGATCTCATTGTAGATCATGGTATGGGATGGTATGGAATGAAATAAGTGTGTCATGGTCATGGAATGCAATATCATATGCAAAGGAGATTTGGTTGATTATAGGTGATCGAATTTGGTTTAAAGAAGAGGTCAAAGGCCTCCGGTATTGAGCTTAACCATAATTGTAATCAGGTATGATAGATGCTATCTCTGGCAGTTCATTATTTTGGATTGTTGTCCATTTATCTTGAGGTGGTTATAACCTCTTTGTAGTCAGTGAGACTCTTTTGTAATGAGCAATATGCTGTAGGCAGACCCCTTATTGTATCACATACTTTCTGTAGAAGTATCATCTAACTATGGGTAGGCTTCCCACCGTGGTTTTTCCCTTTTTGGGTTTTCCACGTACAAATCATGGTGTTATGTGGTATGGTTGCATTGTGTTAATTCTCTATTTCATTCTTATGTTTTATTGCTTATTGATATCTATTTCTGCTATTTCGGTATTCAATGTTTATGTGCTCTGGTTAAAGGTTGTAAAGTGGTTTACTTGATATAGTTTGTTAACCACTGATTCACCCCCCCTCTCAGTTGTTCACCGGTTATCCTAACAATTTGATTTCACAATTTATGCTTATTTACTACCCGAGTATAATGACATGAGCCCTTATGACACCATATGACCCCTTAGGACAATATGATATCCTAATGGGTGATATGTTGTCCTAAGGGGTCATATGGTGTCCTAAGGGTTCATATGGTGTCATAAGGGTTCATATGGTCTTCTAACAGATGTGTGGCCCCTTAGGACCACATATGAACCCTAATGATGCCATATGACACCTTAGGACACCATATGACCCCTCACAACACCATATGACCCTTTAGGACCCTATGATGTCCATATGGTGTTCTAAGGGGTCATATGGTGTTATAACACATGCGTGACCCCTTAGGATCCCAGATGACCATTGACGATGCCATATGATCCTTAGGACACCATATGACCCCTTAGGACACCATATGATCCCTTAGGACAATATGATGTCCTAGTGGGTCATATGGTCTCCTAAGGGGTCATATGGTGTTCTAACACATGTGTAGCACCTTGGGACCCCATATGACCCCCTAACAACACCTGGTGACCCTTTATGACATGATATGAGCCCTCAAGACACCATATGATCCCTTTTAACTTCCTAGTACATGACATGACCCATTATGACACCATATGACCCCTTAGGGCAATATGATGTCCTAATGGGTCATATGGTGTCTTAAAGGGTCATCTAGTGTCCTAAGGGGTCATATGGTCTTATAACACATGTGTGGTCCCTTAAGACCCCATATGGCCCCTAATGACACCATATGACCCCTTAGGACACAATATGACCCCTCACAATACCACATGAGCCCTTTTACCATCTTAGTACATGACATGACCCCTTATGACACCATATGACCCCTTAGGACAATATGATGTCCTAATGGGTCATATGGTGTCCTAAAGGGTCATATGGTTTTCTAACGCATGTGTGGCCCCTTAGGACCACATATGACCCATAACGACACCATATGAACCCTTAAGACACCATATGACCCCTCACGACACCATATGAACCCTTAAGACACCATATGACCCCGCACGACACCATATGACCCCTTAGGACCATATGATGTCTATATAGTGTCCTAAGGGGTCATATGATGTTCTAACACATGCATGGTTCCTTATGACCCCAGATGACCACTAACAATGCCATATGACCTCTTGGGACACCATATGACCCCTTAGGACACCATATGACCCCTTAGGACAATATGATGTCCTAATGGGTCATATGGTGTCCTAAGGGGTCATATGGTCTTCTAACACATGTTGCCCCTTAGAACCTCATATGACCCCTAACAACACAATATGACTCCTTAGGACACCATATGACCCCTCATGACACCATATCTTCCCTTAGGACCATATTGTTGGCATAATTGAGGGAGATGATGATGATATGAGAAGATGACTGGTAAAGTGGATATGATCAGGTATATGATGTCAAGGGGAGATTGTTGGCTTGATGATGATGATATAATTGTAATATGATGCTTGATGAATTTATTTGTGTTATCATTGATGGAAACCATGTTTTATAGTCATCTAGGTCATCTAGACCAACCAATATAGCCTAACCAATAGTGGAATCAGTTTGACAACAAAACTACTAAGTTGCGGTCAACCGGTAAACAGGAACAAATCGATGATCTAGTGACTAGTATGGATGATTGGAGAAGATTGAGGTGTTGCGGTTTAGAATATATGTTCATAACATTGGCATGATTCTATGATTGAAATCGCATCAAGTTTGGTGAACTGGAAAGCACATTTATTATTGACTGTTATGAACTATGTGAAGAAGAATGAATACCGGTATCAGATCTTTAACCAGTAATTAATTAAGGTTTGGCAATGGATCTTATCATGATAATAACTTAGTGATGATGTTTCATAATCCATGTGTAATGATAAGATGGTATCTGAGCGCGTACAAGGATCAGATTTCTTGGGAAACAAAAAAGTGCTTAGAAGAATGAAACAAGGGTTTGATTGCTTATCAAATCAATGTGCGGTGATCATTCAATGTGTAGAAATCAAATTTGTTGTAATGATCTGTAATGTATTTTGGTGAAGTGTTTTGCCATGCTAAATGTAAATTCATTGTATCTTGTTAATGTAACTGGGGTTTGTAGCCGTCCTAATTGAAAAGTGTATTTAGGGCTAGTTGGAGAAGAGATTTTGTGTTGGTGGTTTGAGAAGAAGGTATTGCCGAACCAGTTTGAAGTGTCTGCATGTGTGTAGTAGAGTTTTTCTGAAATGGATCTGTACTAGCAAGAAAGGAAGTGCTATAATCAGATCATTTGCCATGTTTTTCCCTAATAGTTACAAAAATTTGAAATCCCTTAACCAGGTAGATCCTAACAGGTCTTATATTGTAAATCCCTTCATTGGGTGGCTCATTAACTTGAGTTTGAAATCCTCTAACAAGGTTACTCTTAATAGGGTAGAGCTCCTAACATGACTGAGGAAAAATCCCTTGACCGGGTGACTCCTAACATGGTCTTCTCTTAACCGGGCGTATTGTAAGCTCTTAACTAGGCTAGGCCTTTAACTGGGCACATTCCAAAAGAGTGGAACTATATTGTGGGTTCTAATTACCACCGTGGTTTTCCCAGTTGCGTTTCCACGTCAAAAATCTCTGTGTTCATATAGTGGATGCATTGTTGATTTGTGCATTTGATATCTTTACTTTGTTTACATATTGATGAACACTTGAGTGAATGGTTTGTTAAATCAACTTAGAAGATTGTTTGAGTAGTTACCGGTATAATTTTGTGAAGTGTTGCAGATTTGTTTTATTACTGATTCACCCCTCCTCTCAGTAATAACCAAATCCTCATAATAACACATATGATGTCCATATGGTGTCATAAGGGTTCATATGGTGTTCTAATACATGTGTGGCTCCTTAGGACCCCATATGACCCCTAACGACACCATATGACCCCTAACGACACCGTATGACCCCTAAGGACACCATATGACTCCTTAGGACAATATGATGTCATAATGGGTCATATGGTGTTCTAAAACATATGTATCCCCTTAGGACCCCATATGACCCCTTAGGACACCATATGACCCCTTAGGACAACATATGACCCCTTTTAAAATCCTATTACATGACATGGCCCCTTTAGACATCATATGGCCCCTTAGGATAATATGATGTCCTAATGGCTCATATGGTGTCCTAAGAAGTTATATAGTGTCCTAAGGTGTCATATGGTCTTCTAACACATGTGTGGCCCCTTAGGGACCCATATGACCTCGAACGACACTATATGACCCCTTAGGACACCATATGACCCCTCACGATACCATATGACCCCTTAGGAGCATATGATGTCCATATGGTGTCCTAAGGGTTCATATGGCATTCCAACATATGCGTGGCCCCTTAGGACCTCATATGACCCCTAACAATACCATATGACCCCTTAGCACACCATATGACCCCTTACGACAATATGATGTCCTAATGGGTCATATGGTGTCCTAAGTGGTCATATGGAGTTCTAACACATGTGTGGCCCCTTAAGACCCCATATGACTCCTAACGACACTATATGACCCCTTAGGAAACCATATGACCCCTTAGGACACGATATGACCCCTTTTAACATCCTAGTACATAACATGACCCCTTAGGAAAACATGATGTCCTAATGGGTCATATGGTGTCTTAAGGGGTCATATTGTCTTCTAACACATGTGTGGCCCCTCAGGACCCCATATGACCCTTAATGACACCATAGGATCCCTTAGGATACCATATGGCCCCTCATGACACCATATGACCCCTTAAAACTCCATATGACCCCTAACAACACCATATGACCCCTCATGACACCACATGACTCCTTAGGACCATATGATGTCCATATGGTGTCCTAAGGGGTCACATGGTGTTCTAACACACGCGTAGCCCATTAGGACCTGATATGACCCCTAACGACACCATATGACTCTTTAGGACACCATATGACCCCTTAGGACAATAGGATGTCCTAATGGGTCATATGGTGTCCTAAGGGGTCATCTAGTGTTCTAACACATGTGGTCCCCTTAGGACCCCATATGACCCCTAATGACACCATATTACCCCTTAGGGAGCCATATGACCACTTAGGACACCATATGACCCCTTTTAACATCCTAGTACATGACATGACCCCTTATAACACCATATGACCCATTAGGACAATATGATGTCCTAATGGGTCATATGGTGTCCTAAGGGGTAATATGGTCTTCTAACACATGTGTTGACCCATAGGACCCCATATGACCCCTAACGGCACCATATGACCCCTTAGGTCACTATGTGACCCCTCATAACACCATATGACCTCTTAGGACCATATAATGTCCATATAGTGTCCTAAGGGGTCATATGGTGTTCTAACACATGCGTGGCCCCTTAGGAACCCATTTGACCCCTAATGGCACCATATGACCCCTTAGGACACAATATGACCCATGAGGACAATATGATGTCCTAATGAGTCATATGGTGTCCAAAGGGGTCATATGGTGTTCTAACACATGTGTGGCCCCTTAGGACTCCATATGACCTCTAATGACACCGGATGACCCCTTAGGACATCATATGACCCCTTAGGACACCATATGACCCCTTAGGAGACCATATGACCCATTAGGAGACCATATGACCCCTTTTAACATCCTATTACATGACATGACCCCTTATGACACTGTATGACCTCTTAGGACAATATGATGTCCTAATGGGTCATATGGTGTCATAAGGGGTCATATGGTCTTCTAACACATGCGTGACACCTTAGGACCCCATATGACCCCTAACAACACTATATGACCCCTTAGGACACCATATGTCCCCTGACGACACCATATGACCACTTAGGACCATATGATGCCCATATGGTGTCCTAAGGAGTCATATGGTATTCTAACACATGCGTGGAACCTTAAGACCTCATATGACCCCTTAGGACACCATATGACCCCTTAGGACCATATGATGTCCTAATGGATCATATGATGTCTTAAGGGGTCATATGGTTTTTGAACACATGTGTCTCCCCTTAGGATCCCATATGATCCCCAACGACACCATATGACCCCTTAGGACACCATATGACCCCTTAGGACATCATATGACCCCTCAGGACACCATATGACCCCTTTTTAACATCCTAGTACACAACATGACCCCTTATGATACCATATGACCCCTTAGGACAATATGATGTCCTAATGACTCATGTGGTGTCCTAAGGGGTCATATGGTGTCCTAAGGGGTTATATGGTCTTTTAACACATGTGTATCCCCTTAGGACCTCATATGACCTCTAATGACACCATATGACTGCTTAGGTAACCATAATGACCCCTTATGACACCATATGACCCCTTAGAAACATATGATATCCATATGGTGTCCTAAGGGGTCATATGGTGTTATAACACATGTGTGGCCCCTTAGTACCCCATATGACCCCCGAGGACAATATGATGTCCTAATGGGTCATATGGCATCCTAAGAGGTCATATGGTGTTCTAACATATGTGTGGCCCCTTAGGACCCCATATGACCCCTAATAATACCATATGACCCCTTAGGACACCATATTTCCCCTTGGGACACCATATGACCCCTCAAGACACCATATGACTCCTTTTAACATCCTAGTATATGACATGACCCCTTATGACACCATATGACCCCATAGGATAATATGATGTTCTAATAGGTCATATGGTGTCCTAAGGGGTCATATGGTGTTCTAACACATGTGTGGCCCCTTAGGACCCCATATGACCCCTAACTACACCAGATGACCCCTTAGGACACCATATGACCCCTTAGGACATCAAATGACCCCTCATGACACCATATATAACCCCTTAGGAACATATGATGTCCATATGTTGTCCTAAGGTGTTATATGGTGTTTTGACACATGCGTGGCCCCTTAGGACCCCATATGACCCTTAATGACACCATATGACCCCATACGATACCATATAACCCCTTAGGACAATATGATGTCCTAATGGGTCACATGGTGTCCTAAGGGGTCATATGGTGCTCTAACACATCTATGGCCCCTTAGGACCCCATGTGACCCCTAAAAACACCATATGACCCCTTAAAATGCCATATGACCCCTTAGGACACCATATAACCCCTTAGGACACCATGATGTCCATATGGTGTCCTAAGGGGTCATATGGTGGAAAAGAAGAGAGAGAGAGAGAGAGAGAGAGAGAGAGAGAGAGAGAGAGAGAGAGAGAGAGAGAGAGAGTTGGGGATAATTAGGGGGTAGGAGGAGATGGGAAAGTATCAACAAAGGGAGATCAAGAGAGATGGGGAGAGAGGTCAAGAGAGAGATAATTAGTAATTAGGGGGAGGGGAGAGGAGAAAGAGATGCAAGATAGTAATTAGGGGGAAATAGATTTAGAGAGAGAGGGAGGTAGAGAGAGTAATTAGGGGGAGGGGTAGAGAGGGGTGAGGAAAGTATGAATAAAAGTAGAGGGGGAGAGATGTTAAATAGAGAAAGGGTAATTGGGGAGAGGAGAGAATGAGAGAGAGAGTTGGGGAAATATGGAGGTAGGAGGATAGGGGGAGAGGGGAAAGTATCAACAAAGGGAGAGAAGGAGAGATGGGGAGAGAGGTGAAGAGAGAGATAGAGAAAGGGTAATTATGGGGAGGGGGAGAGGGGGGGAGAGGGAAGTATCGAGAGAGAGGGGGGTAATTAAGTAGGAGGGGGAGAGGGAAGTATAAACAAAGGGCTTGAGGGAGAGAGAGTTGTAAGAGAGGGTAATTGGAGGTAAGAGGGAATGAGAGAGAGTTGGGGTAAAGTTAGAGGGCGAGATAGGTATGAGAGAGAGACTGTAATAGGGGTAGAGAGAATTAGAGAGAGAGTTGGGGGTAATTATAGGGATGGGAAAGTATAAACAAAGGGAGAGAGGGAGAGATGGGGAGAGAGGCTCAAAGAGAGAGGTCCAGAGAGAAGGTAATTTGGGGGAGGGGGGAGGGGGGAGAAGGAATTATCAACAAAGGGGGAAAGAGAGAGGGGGGAAGTATCAACAAAGGAAGAGGGGGATAGATGGGGAGAGAGCCCCCAAATTACCCTCTCTCTCTATCTTTTTGATAATACTTCCCTCTCCCCCATCCCCCTCCCTCTAATTATCCTCTCTCTGTCACTCTCTTCACCTCTCTCCACATCTCTCCCTCTCTCCTTTTGTTGATACTTACCCCTCTCCCTCTCTTCTTACCCACTAATTACACCCAACTCTCTCTCTCTCTCTCATTATTTTTTCCCCTCAATTACCCTCTCTCTGTTTCACCTCTCTCCTCCTATGCCTTTATAGATACTTCCCTCTCCCCCTCTCCCCACCCCTTAATTAATCTCTCTATCTCTGTTTTCATCTCCATCCCCATCTCTCTCCTGTCGTTGTTGATACTTTCCCCTCTCCCCCTACCCCTAATAAATCCCAACCTCTCCCTCTCTTTCTCTCTTCATCCCAATCACCCCCCCTCTCTCTCTCTTCTCCTACCACCTAATTACCTCTAGAACTCTCTCTCTCACACACTCTCTCTCTTCCCCTCAATTACCTTCTCCTTGTCACCTCTCTCCCCCTCTCCTTTTGTTGACGCTTCCCTCGATGCCTCTCCTTGTCCCCTCTAATTTTTGCTGCTAGAGATGGGAAGGAAATAAAGAGAGACTAGTCTAGATCTTAGGGAAGAGAGAGTGAGATAGAGGAGGAAGTGATAAAGAGGTAGAAATATAAATGTAGAGCTTGAGAGAAGGAATGAGGGATTCAATGAGAGTTAGAGAGATAGGTCTAGAGAGATATATAAATATGGACAAAAGAGAGGGAGGAAGAAACAAAGAGATGGAGTGATAGGTTTACATCTTAGGAGAGAAAGGTAGAGAAAGGAACAAAGAGAGATAACATGGTTTACCGAAATTTATTAAATTCAGTAAAATTCCTAAATTTTTTACTATTAATTACTTATTTAGTGTTTCAAGTATTTTGAGATGATTGCTACAAAAAATTCATGAAAGAGGGAACTCATATGAAAAATTTGTGAGCTTTTGATGTTTTGAAAATGAAGGATGAATTTAAATTAATTATATATATATATTTTAAAATATAGAAACACTACCTATTCCATATTGTAGAGCTCTGAATCACCTTTCCAATGCCTATAAAAAATCAAATTTCAATATTAAACGCAAAAGTTATGTCCATTTTACTAATTTTTTTTTCATAACGGATATCTGATTTGAACATATATTCGATTTGAAAAAGCATAATTTTTTCCTTGCATTTTTCATTCGAGATTGCTTTGGGATTTGGCTAGGACATGCCAAGCCTGGAAAGTCAACACAAAAAACATGTTTTTGAGTTTTCCTTGTTTTTCCAGACTCCGCCTTGGTGGCTGACAACTTTTTTTTAGCGAAAATTGATAAAATGAAAAGGGTTTTTTAAGGGCATTCTCAGCTTTTCAACAATATAAATTTTTCTTATTTTTGAATTTAATAAATAATTATTACTCATTTTCTAGTTGAATTCTGATTAAAGTCTTGATTGATAGGTTGATTGAAAAACATCTATAATTTTCATATGGTATCACATTTTTTGAATCCGAAAGATGTGTCACATTCTATGCTTTGCATACTATAGGATTAAAAAAAAAGTTTTGAATTTCATAAAGTTTTGACCAAGTTAAGGTAGTTAGACGCATGAGTTTTTATATTTCCTAAAAGGTGTAGTAAAAAATTCATAATTAATTATTTACTTAAAAAATTATAAAAAAATATGTGTCACATCCAGACATGAGTCTACTACTTATATTTGAAATCTTATAAAAAAAATTATGATTTGATTGTGGTTAGGGTGGTCAGACATACACCTACTTCTTATCTTTATCTTAAAATTTTAGTTCTACTAAATTGAAATTTCAAAATTTCATCAAATAGCTTATTTTTTTTTTCAAAAAAAAATAGTAGCTTAGAAACTTCATTCAATTTGCTACAAATTATGTTACATATTTTTGAAATAATGTTCATAAGATATTCAAATTTTCATGTCAAGTTGCATAACTCTATTTTTGTAAAATTTTATTTTCACTTAAGGGCTTGCTTTAGCCCACCATGATCCTGCACATACCCATTTTCTTTTGTGAAATATGACAAGGGCATTGACCAGCTAAGATTCTCCATTGTCACAAAAATCACACAAAGGATCCACCATTTCCCTGTTTGGTGTTGCATAATGTTGTCATTGAAACTTCACATTCAATTTTGTATGAAAAATGTTGGATAAATGCCGCTGCCAATTCACCCCATGACTTAATTTTAGGTGGTAATTGCAAAAACCACTCCATGGATTGTCCACCTAAAATTTGTGAAAATAACCTCATTAGGTAAGAGTCCTCTTGAGCTACCTTGATGCAAGCCGTGAAAAAATTCCCTAATATGTGTATTTGGGTCTCCTTTTCCTTTATATTTATCAAATTTAAGTACCACAAAGTGTGGAGGAAAAGGTGGCATAGGCATGCTTTTCACAAAAGGATAAGGACAAATGTCCTGAATTGTGTAATTTTTTAAGGACATTCACATACTTTCCATTTCCTATTGCACTTTCTTAATTTGTTGTTGGAAATCATTATTAGGTGGTTCCCTATTTTGTTGAGCTATCCTTATGCCTAATCCAACAAGAGGGGGAGGGATGTATTGCATATAAGGGTGATATTGGTTATATATATCCTAGTGTGGTGGAGGTGGATGGATGTAATTGTTGTATTGGCCACCTGGCATGCTATTTTGATGAGGTGCACAAGGCCTTGGGTGAGTGTAAGTATCATGATCATGTGTATAATTGGTATTCTAAGTGTACTCTTGGGTATGATAATCAAATCTAACACATGGTCTTCTAGCATATGGATTACAATGATTAGGACCTTGAGTATCATCTTGTTGTTGGGTATAAGCATTGGTATTCCTTCGGCCTTGAAACGTATGTGCACAAGATTATTCATAGGTTTGTCTAGCATTGTTTGCATGAGTTTATGCATTAGGTATGTCTAATTTTTGATAAAGGGATTGAGGTGACTTAGGCAGGATAAGATCGCATCTATGTCCACTATTATTACCATTAGGTTGATTTGTATTTGTTTCTAAGATTTGTGCAACATCAAAGTTATGGGGTAGTCTTTCTCTAGCTTCGAGCAACCTATATAGATATCTTTGTAGATCTCTCTTCAAAATTGTGTTAAGAAACTTATTAAATCTTGCATTGAACACATGTTCTTGAATTTCTTCATTTGTAAAGAAATCATTATCAAAATCTTCTGCTTTAATGTTGATTATCAAAAGGTCATGAATTATAAAATTCTTCATCATCAAACACATGCGAGTCCATGTTTTGAGATCCTTGAGCTTCTTCAACTTGTTTTCTATACCTTTGGGATCGAATTTCAACCATGGAAAGAATTTGGCTAAAATGGAATGTGGAAGAATAGATGATAAGATGTGATTATGAAAATGAAGACAATTATGGGAGGGGAAGGGAATCTAGAGTTGTCTTGCAATGTCCTAAGATGTTGTTCCAAAGTTGATATGATAATATAAGAAAGATGTGTCTTCCTAGGAGATGATAAATTCCTATAGGTAAGTTGACCTTAAATTTGATGTGGGGACCATTTAGTGATGTCTATAATGTGTTTGTAAGATAATGATGAGGACCAGAAAAAAACTCTTTGACTCTTGTTAGAAATTATAACTGAGGGTTTTGAAAATGTCTGAAAATGTTTGAGAATAGATGGAAATCTATGAAAAGATGATGGTTGACTAAATGGAATCTTATGGAATCAACCTTAGAAGCTCTTTGAATCTCAAACATCACAGGTGTAGCATAAATCCATAGATGCGTCAGAATGCTTCAAATATATAGTTATGGAGTCCAAAAACATAGTTTCACAGTTGCAGTGTTGTTTTCTAACTTGTCCAAATATGCAATATGATTTCTCAGATACGTGTCAGGATGTTGCATAAACAACGTAAGAATTTCGAAAAATACATTTTCTCATCCTGAAATGTTGCTCAATATTCTTGTCTGTATACATGATAAAAGCTTACAAAAACATGGTAGAAAGTCTCAAAAACATGTTAGAAATGAACATAGACACAACCTGAATGATCATACATGTGATGAAAGGTGTCACAAAAGCATTTTTGGTGAAAAGTGTTCCTCTCAAGTTTGTCAATTTTTTTAAAGGTTGTGAAATGTGACCAGATTTGAATGTTGATGTTTTTGTGAGAAGTAGATACAACAAGAAAGAAGACATAATGTTTTAAAGTGTTTTCTCAAAAAGTGAGTGTAATGTGCCAGTCATGGTACATTAATGGTTCCCACTTTTGCCAACGAAGGAAATTGGCAAAAGTGGAGAATTTTTTTTTTTTTTTTTTGGGAGGGGGGTTCGAACAAACTAGGGTGGTTCGCTCAAACCACCCCTACGGGTTCGATCGAACCTAGGTGGGTTTGAGGGTTCAATCAAACCCCCCGTTCGATTGAACCTAATTTAAAATTGTTTTTTTTCAAAGTTCAATAAAATCCAAAAACGACAGTTAAACTATCATTTTCAAACTTGTGCTTTTCTGTGTCTAGAGGGGGTTAGAGCGAACTTGACGTTAGCACCACATCACCGTACCCTGTCTTTAGTAGCCAGTGCATCTGATGGAATGGTACTTGGGATAGACTAGCCTAGTCTATGCTCTAGGATCCTTCCCTTGGATCACTTGGTGTTCTCTTCACACCCTAGGGTCTCTAGGACTTCCCTTGCTTGAGGAATCCCCTGACCTTGCCCAATCCATCCACCAATGAGTTGCAATGTTACTCCTGAGGTCTCACCTACTTATGAGACTCAAAACCCCTTACTGTGGCTAATAAGGGCTTAGCAAGGTTAGATCAGGTCCATTTCATGGTTTTTCCACCCATTCTTGTGCCCCCAAGAGGTTTCAATATTCAAACCCCTTATCGGTTTCACTATTTTGTGTTTTTGCCTACAAAATAGGGCTGCAAGGATTTTGACCAATTAGGCCTCCTACCTAGTCCTTTAGGGCTGCCTCTCACAAATGATGCACAAACTACCCAAACTCCCAAAATGGACTACCATTCATTTGGCAAGGGATCAAGTATTTCTTTGGTTTTGGGCCTCCAAGTGGCCGTATAGTGCCTTGGGCGAATTTTGGGGTTTTTAAGGGTTTTGTGAGGGTTTTTATGGTCTGCCTAGATCACAGTGTATGTTTGGTGTTTTAGCCACCTTTTCTGGATTGGTGGAGGCTCCCTCTTCACACAAGTAGTGCTTCACACACTCCTCTACACCTCCTCCAAAGGATGCACTCTCCTCTAACCAACCTTGCTCTCTAAGACCTCTGCAACTTGACCCTTCCTAGTCGGGCACTGTTCAGTCTCACCTAGGATTGTGTCTTTTGATGGCCTCCCTACATTTTCAAGGGAAATTCTTTGATTCCACAATGGGGAATGGAGTTATGAGCCCATTTATTCAAACTAGTCCAAAACTGGACAAAGAGGATGCAAATTACAAACTATTTACAAACACACCTCACTTACAAACCAAAATCTAAACTGAATGCTCAAAATGAGAGTAAGTACACCATACAAGACACTCCACATAGTTTTGCATGCAAATCAATCCATTAATGATCTTTCTTTACTCCTTTTGTGCCGACTGGCAACAAAATTGCAGTCTTAGTTAGTCAGTTTGCTTGGGCCGTACAATGTTTAACATCCAACCCATTAACTTAGGGCTTGGAAATACTTATACTACCCTCTCCTCAGTCTGTGTGCCCATATTAGGGTTTTCCATGCTACATTAAGGATTTTGACCTCATGGTGGAAAAGTTGCTTGACAACTTTTAAAATTTGTCATGCAACTTTTGCAACTTTTGAGCAACTTTCCCAATGTTGCTTTCCTTGACTCCTAGACCCAAATTGGGAAAACCTAAGGACACCACCATGCTATGAAGGACCCCTAAACACCTCAAAGACACACATACCCTCTATTTTCAAGAAAATCTCAATTTTTGACTCATGACCCTAAGACCTCAACTAGGACTCTAACCAGGACCAATGAGCACATGGCTCTTTATTTTATATACAATGGTTTCAAAAGAAGCATAAAACCAACAAAAAAAAGAAGGAGGAAGATCTTGGAAGGGTTCTCCTACACCATACTCCCCCTCTGCACACAACTAAGAAATAGAAGAAGAGATGAGAGTTGAGTCTATGACAAGTGTCTTGAACCTGCTCTCTTCAACCCAGGTAGCTTCAGACTCAGGCTGACCTGCCCACTTCACCAAGTGTTCCATGTAGACCTGGTGTTTGGTGGAATTCTTTACTCCGGATTCCAAGATCTACTCTTCTATGGGCTTCTTCACCTGTGGTAAGACATTAACATCTAGGTCCTGTAGCACCTTGGCTTGGTTCTCCTTTTGCCCTGCTATTTCACCCTTGTACATGATCAGGTCAGCTACATTAAAGACCGGTGAAATGGCCATGTCAGAAGGAAGTTCAACCTTATAGGCGTTCTCACCATATTTTTCCAGAATTCTACAAGGTCCTACCCTCTTCATTTGCAGCTTGGTAGGCTTACCACTTTGCATCCTAGCTTTGCTCAAATGGACCATCACAAAGTCACCCACCTTGAACTAAACCTCTCTCCTTTTCTCATCCATTTTGGCCTTCAGTTTTTGAGTGGATTCAAGGATGGCTTTCTTGACTTGCTCTTGGACTTCCTTGATGGTTTGAGTGAAGTCCTCTGCTTGCCCACTCTTCATCTCCAAAGTACCAAGGTCTCTCAACTCACATACTCCCCTTGGATGTCTACCATAGACAACCTCAAAAGGACTTCTACCAGTGGATCTATTCACACTATCATTATATGCATACTTTTCTTGAGGAATGATTAGGTCCCATGTCTACCCATACTCCTTAGTTAAACAAGTTGCCTAACACCCTATTGATGACTTCAGTCTGACCATCAGTTTGTGGATGGTAAGCTGAGCTAAATGAGAGATTAGTTCCAAGTCTCCTCCATAATGTTTGCCAAAAATGGCCCATGAACTTACTGTCCCTGTCTGAAACAATGTTTAAAGGGAGTCCATGAATCCTAACAATCTCCTTAAAGAAGAGATGTGCACCATAGCTAGCATCATGTGTAGTCTTACAAGGAATGAAATGGCTCATCTTGGAAAATCTATTTACTACCACATAGATGCTGTCCATACCTATCTTTTTTTTGGGAAGTCCTACTACAAAGTCCATGCTTATAATTTCCCAAGGCCTATTTGGGATCGGAAATGGTTGATAGAGACCAGCATTGCTTGATCCTCCTTTTGCTCTTTGGCATACACCACATTGTTCTACATATCTTTTCACATCCCTTGGTAACTTTGGCCATTAGTAGTACCTCTGTACTAAATCCAAGGTTTTGTTGACTCCAAAGTGTCCACTTAAATTGCCATTGTGTTTCTCTTGGATGAGGTTTTCCCTCATGGATCCTCTTGGTACACACAACTGATTACCTTTGAACAAGAGACCATTTTGGAGAGTGTAATCTGCATACTCACCATGGAAACGGTTCTCAAACTCCTTGCAAACCTTGTAAGCTGATGAGAAGTCTTCATCTCCTTCATAGAGGTCCTTGAAACCTTCTATTCCTATGCTCTGCAACTTCCTGCTTAATGCATCTGCCACCTTGTTGAGTTGCCCCTTCTTATGCTTGATGGTGAAGGTGAAGGATTGGAGGTATTCCATCCATTTCAGATGTCTATCGCTAAGCTTCTCTTGATTGTTAATGTAACTCAATGCCTGGTTGTCTGTGAACACCACAAATTCCTTTGGAAGTAGGTAATGCCTTCATTTCTTTAGAGACTGCACTAATGCATACAACTCTAGGTCATAGGCTGAGTACTTCTTTGCTTCATTAAGCTTCTCATTGAAAAATGCCACAGGTCTTCCCTCTTGACTCAATACACCTCCTACTACAATTCCACTTGCATCACACTCCAATGTGAATAGCTTATCAAAAGTAGGTAGGAGAAGGATAGGTTTTGTGGCTACTTCTTGCTTCAATAATTGAAATGCTTTGTCAGCCTGCTCAGTCCATTTAAACTTAGTTTTAAGGCCTCCTTTTATGGTGTCAAGGACTGGTGCACATATGCCATTGAAGTTCCTCACAAACTTCCTATAGAATTGAGCTTATGCATGGAAACTCCTAACTTCGGTCCTTGTTCTAGGTGGAGGCTAATTCAAGATTGCCTCCGCTTTGCTTGGATCCATCTTCAAGGTTCCTTTAGACACCACAAATCCTAAGTAGACCATCTCTTGCCTCAAGAAGTCACACTTCTCTAGGTAGATGGATAAATTCTCCTCATGCAACCTCTCTAGGACTAACCTCAAATGCTTAAGGTGCTCCTCTTTGGTTGTGCTATAGATGAGTATGTCATCTAGGTACACCACCACAAACCTACCTGTGAAATCCTTTAACACCTCATTTATCAACCTCATGAAGGTGCTTGGGGCATTGGTGAGTCCAAATGGCATCACAAGCCACTCATACAATCCTTCTGTGGTCTTGAAAGCAGTCTTCCACTCATCTCCCTCCTTGATTCTAATCTGGTGATAACCACTTTTAAGGTCCAATTTGGTGAAAAACATAGCACCTCCTAGACAGTCCATCAAATCCTCTATTCTAGGAATAGGAAACCTATACCTTATGGTGATCCTATTGATTTCCCTTGAGTCAGTGCATGGTCTCCACTTGCCTCCCTTCTTTGATGCTAGCACTATTGGGATTGCAGATGGGCTGATGCTCTTCTTAACCAGTCCTTGTTCCAATAACTCCTACACTTGCCTTGCTACCTCCTTGTTTTGATCAGGTGTGAGCTTAGATGCAACTTTGTTAGGTAGGGATTCTCCAAGAACAAGGTCTATTTGATGACTTATAGACCTTCTTGGTGGGAGTGTTGCAGGTGCTCCATCGCTCACTATGTTCTTATACTCTTGCAACATTTGCTTCACCTCCTTGGGTACTTCTACCTGCAACTTGTCTTCTTCCTCCTTTGGTTTCACAAAGATGGCACACTTCACTACCTCCTCCTCATGTAGCAAGTTTAAGAACTCTTTACCAGTAGCCAATAAGACACTAGGTGTTCTTGAAGTTCCCTCTTCGTTCTCTGTCAAGGACTGAATCTTGAAGGTCTTGCTATCCTTCTTGAATGATATGGAGTTCTCCTCTCCATCATAGATCACCTTCCTATCAAATTGCCAGGGTCTTCCTAGTAGTAGATGACCAACATCCATAGGCAACACATCACAAAGGATCTTATCCTTATATCCTCCAATAGCAAACTCTACCCAAGTCTGTTCATTGACTAGCACACTCTGTCCTTTGTTCAACCAAGTCACCTTGTAAGGGATAGTGTGGGGTATTCTTGTGAGTTTCAACTTCCTAACTACCTCTTCTAATATGATGTTGTCAGTTGAGCCTGAATCAACTATCACCTTGCACACTTTACCAAGAACTTTGCATCTCACCCTAAACAATGCTCTCCTATGTTTGGGTTCCTCCTTAACCAGCTGTCTGATTAAAATCCTATTGAACATCAGATTCTCACCAATTTCTAATTCAATCTGGTCCACATCCGATGTCTTGCTTCTTGAAGAGTCTTCATGAGCATAAGCAACCCTCTTTCCACTATTTGATAAGGTAGGCTTGTCAGGGCATCTATATGCCAGTTGTCCCAATTGTCCACAGTTGTAACACTTCATAGTTGCAAAGTAGGAGTTACCTCTGTCGGTGCCTCTACCCCTACTTGGACCACCTTGTGCACATCTTCCTCTAGAATGGCCTCCCCTAAGATTGGTTTCACTACCATGTTCAGTCAACTTGGCTTCTCCTTGGTTCCTCTGCTCATTTGACTTGCTTTGGTAACCACCTCGGTGATTCATTTGTTCTCTACCTCTGCCTTTACCCTTTTTATTGGAGTCTCCTTTCCTTTTGTTCCTCTCTTCCACCTTGACAACAAGATAATGACATTTTTGAACAGTAATAGGAGTCCATAGGCTTATCTCCTCTTGAATGTTCCACTTTAGGCCGCTTAGATACCTAGCCACCTTAATAGATTCATCTTCTTGGACTTTGGATCTAAGACAAAGTTTTTGAAATTCTTTGGTGTAGGAAGTCACATCAAGGTCTTTTTGCTTCAATCCCTATCTCTTCTTATGAATTTGGATTTCATAATCCTCTGGTAAGTAGTTCTCTTTGATCTTGCTCACCATGGCCTTCCAATTGGCAATAGGTAGCTTCCCCTTGCTAACTCTCTCTTCTTGCAAGTACTTCCACCATGTCAAAGCTACTCCCCTTAATCTTGATTTGGCAACCTTAACCTTTTGAGCCTCTATCACTCCCTCACACTCAAAGTGGTTTTCCATGCCCTCAATCCATTCCATGACAGTGTCAATGTCCATCCTTCCACTGAAATGTGGCAATCCTTCAATAGCTTTGGTATTCAAAGCCTTAATAGCCTTCACAAAAGGTTCTTCATTAAACAAGGGATCTGGTTCAGGTATAATTCATCTATGTCAATGGTTTTCTTGCCTTTACCTTTGGTGTCTTCACCCCAAGGTCCTTGTGTGCTCTGATCCACCACTTCCTGCAGTTTATCCCTTATCTCACTCATAGATTCTTCAAGGAGTCTATTCTTCTCCTTCTGTTCTTCTACCTCTCTAGCCAGCTCTGCATTAGTGACCATTCTACTCTCCCCTACTGATTCACCAGTATATAGAGACATACACAGTCCAACAAATCTTTAACTTGGCTCTGATACCAATCTAATGGAATGGTACTTGGGATAGACTAGCCTAGTCTATGCTCTTGGATACTTCCCTTAGATCACCTGGTGTTCTCTTCACACCCTAGGGTCTCTAGGACTTCCCTTTCTTAAGGAATCCCCTGACCTTGCCCAATCCATCCACCAATGAGTTGCAATGCTGCTCCTAAGGTCTCACCTACTCATGAGACTCAAAACCCCTTACTATGACTAATAAGGGCTTGGCTTGTCCTACTGGTTCCTAGGTCTTAGCAAGGTTAGGTCAGGTCTATTTCATGGTTTTTCCACCCATTCTTGTGCCCCCAAGAGGTTTCAAGATTCCAACCCCTTATCGATTTCACTATTTTGTGTTTTTGCCTACAAAATAGGGCTGCAAGGATTTTGACCAATTAGGCCTCCTACCTGGTCCTTTAGGGCTCCCTCTCACAAATGATGCACAAACTACCCAAACTCCCAAAATGGACTACCATTCATTTGGCAAGGGATCAAGGATTTCTCTGGTTTTGGGCCTCCAAGTGGCCGTATAGTGCCTTGGGCGAATTTTGGGGTTTTTAAGGGTTTTGTGAGGGTTTTTATGGTCTGCCTGGATCAAAGTGTATGTTTTGTGTTTTAGCCACCTTGTCTGGATTGGTGGAGGATCCCTCTTCACACAAGTAGTTCTTCACACACTCCTCTACACCTCCTCCA
The DNA here is from genome assembly GCF_030272615.1 of Cryptomeria japonica. Lineage (NCBI taxonomy): Eukaryota > Viridiplantae > Streptophyta > Pinopsida > Cupressales > Cupressaceae > Cryptomeria > Cryptomeria japonica. Next base: position 204,443,151 of record NC_081415.1, on the reverse strand, counting down.
AAGGATGCACTCTCCTCTGACCAACCTTGCTCTCCAAGACCTCTGCAACTTGACCCTTCCTAGCCAAGCACTGTTCAGTCTCGCCTAGGATTGTGTCTTTTGATGGCCTCCCTACATTTTCAAGGGAACTTCTTGCATTTAACTATAGTAAAGGGTCTCTACTCTCATTCCCCATGGTTTCATGGTGATTCCACAATGGGGAATGGAGTTATGAGCCCATTTATTCAAACCAGTCCAAAATTGGACAGAGAGGATGCAAATTGCAAACTATTTACAAACACACCTCACTTACAAACCAAAATCTAAACTGAATGCTCAAAATGAGAGTAAGTACACCATAAAAGACACTCCACATATTTTTGCATGCAAATCAATCCATTAATGATCTTTCTTTACTCCTTTTGTGCCGACTGGCAACAAAATTGCAGTCTTAGTCAGTCAGTTTGCTTGGGTCGTACAATGTCTGACATCCAACCCATTAACTTAGGGTTTGGAAATACTTATACTACCCTCTCCTCAGTCTGTGTGCCCATATTAGGGTTTTCCATGCTATATTAAGGATTTTGACCTCATGGTGGAAAAGTTGCTTGACAACTTTTAAAAGTTGTCATGCAACTTTTGCAACTTTTGAGCAACCTTCCCAATGTTGCTTTCCTTGACTCCTAGACCCACATTGGGAAAACCTAAGGACACCAACATGCTATGAAGGACCCCTAAACACCTCAAAGACACACATACCCTCTATTTTCAAGAAAATCTCAATTTTTGACTCATGACCCTAAGACCTCAACTAGGACCCTAACTAGGACCAATGAGCACATGGCTCTTTATTTTATAGACAATGGCTTCAAAAGAAGAATAACACCAACAAAACAAAGAAGGAGGAAGAGCTTGGAAGGGTGCTCCTGCACCAGCGTCTCACCTTTCAGCTTTCAACCTACATTATTTCAGGTGCACAAAATAACCCTTTTTTTGTTTAATAATGTCTTTTTTTAATTACATTTATTTAAAAATTAATAAATAATTTATTTGGTAATTTATTTTTTTAATTAAACAATTGTATATTTATTGTTTTTCAACATTTTAGAAAAATGTTTGATAATTTAATGTTTTGATTTAAATTTGTCAAATTTGTTTTCAAAATTACATAACTGTATATGTATTTTTTTTCAACTTTAAAAAAAAATGTTATGAAAAACTTAGAAAACTAAGGTAGTAAATTAGAACTTAGAAAAACATGAGCAAAAAAAAAAACTAGAAAAATGTTACAAATCTAAATATAATAAATTAAAATGTTAGAAAAATTAATAAATTTAAATTTAAAAAAGAATTAGAAAACTTATAACAAATTTAAACAAATTAGACAAAATAAATCCTCTACAATGTGACCCCTTTTCACATCCTATTACACACACAACATGACCCCTTATGGCTCCTAAAGACCACATATGCCCCTGATGACACTATACGTCCCCTTAGGATCATAGAGGATCACATAGTGGACCCTAAGGGGTCACACGTGGTCCTAAGGGGTCACACATGTGTTCTAACACACGCGTGATCCCTTAGGACCGCATGTGACCCCTTATAAAAGCCTAGTGTGTATGACATACCCCTTAGTCCATTACATAGTGTCCTAAGGGGTCATATGTGGTCCTAAGGGGTCACACATGTGTTAACAAATGCGTGACCCCTTAGGACCACATATGACCCCTTATAACATCCTAGTGTACATATGATCCCTTAAGATCACATGTAAAGTGTCCTAAAGGGTTGAATATGTAGTCCTAAGGGGTCACGCATGTGTTCTAACACATGCGTGACCCCTTAGGACCACATATGATCCCTTATAACATCCTAGTGTACATACAATATTCCCCTTAGGATCACATAGTGTCCTAAGGGGTCATATGTGGTCCTACGGGGTCACACATTTGTTCTAACACATGTGTGACCCCTTAGGATTGCATATGACCCTTACAAAATCCTAGTTTGAACGACATATCCCTTAGTCCATCACATAGTGTCCTAAGGGGTCATATGTAGTCCTAAGGGGTCACACATGCGTTAACACATGCGTGACCCCTTAGGACCACATATGACCCCTTATAACATCCTAGTGTACTTATGACATTCCCCTTAGGATCACATAATATCCTAAGGGGTCATATGTGGTCCTAAGGGGTCACGTGTTCTAACACATGCGTGACCCCTTAGAACCACATATGACCCCTTAGGACACTATGTGATGGACTAAGGGGTATAAGGCATCATATGTGGTCCTAAGGGGTCATGACCCCTTAGGACCACATATGACCCCTTATAACATCCTAGTGTAGATATGACATTCCCCTTAGGATCACATAGTGTCCTGAGGGGTCATATGTGGTCCTAAGGGGTCACGCATGTGTTCTAACACATGCGTGATCCCCGAGAACTGCATATGACCCCTTATAAAATCCTAGCATCAACGACATACCCCTTAGTCCATCACATAGTATCCTAAGGGGTCATATGTGGTCCTAAGGGGTCACGCATGCGTTAACACATGCGTGACCCCTTAAGACCACACATGACCCCTTATAACATCCTAGTGTACATACGACATTCCCCTTAGGATCACATAGTGTCCTAAGGGGTCATATGTGGTCCTAAGGGGTCACACATGTGTTCTAACACATGCGTGACCCCTGAGAACCGCATATGACCCCTTATAAAATCCTAGTATGAATGACATACCCCTTAGTCCATCACATAGTGTCCTAAGGGGTCATATGTGGTCCTAAGGGGTCACGCATGCGTTAACACATGTGCGACCCCTTAGGACCACATATGACCCCTTATAACATCCTAGTGTACATATGACATTCCCCTTAGGACCACATAGTGTCCTAAGGGGTCATATGTGGTCCTAAGGGGTCACGCATGTGTTCTAACACATGCGTGACCCTTGAGAACCGCATATGACCCCTTATAAAATCGTAGTGTGAACAAAATACCCCTTAGTCCATCACATAGTGTCCTAAGGGGTCATATGTGGTCCTAAGGGGTCACACATGCATTAACACATGTGTGACCTGTTAGGACCACATATGACCCCTTCTAACATCCTATTGTATACAACATGTACCCCTTAGGATCACATAGTGTCCTAGAAGGGGTCATATGTCCAGTCATAAGGCGTCATGCATGTGTGTTCTAAAATTGTACATGTGTGACCCCTTATAACATGCTAGTGTCTACGACATACGATCCCTTAAGATCACATGTACAATGTCCTAAGGGTTTGAATATGTGCTCCTTAGGGGTCACACATGTGTTCTAACACATGCGTGACCCCTTAGGACCACATATGACCCCTTATAACATCCTAGTGTACATTAAAAATTCCCCTTAGGATCACATATTACAGATTTAATAATTTTATAATCATGTGCCCATTACAAAAATACAATGACCTCTATTTTTTTGAGATATGGCTCATTCAATAACAAACAATGTCAAAAAATTTAGAGAAGTTACATTCCATTTTGTAGATCAATGCCCGTGTTTTAGTGAACAAAAAAATAAATTTTGATATACACAAAAATATTTATACGTTACAATAAAATATAGGTCTATTTTTTTTTGTTAAATTGACTTATAAAAATTATATATCATGTTCTTAAATTTTTGATGTATTGAAGATTTAAATGAAAAATTTATATATTTATGTTTTAATTTAGTAAAGTTGTATGTATGTATCTTTAATGATCTCCCTATCTTTCTGTCATGAAAATGATCTCCCTCTCTCTCTCATTAATGTTTTAATTTAATTTAAAATGTACATATATTAATTATGTGAGAACTTCACATGTGTACATTTTAATTTTTAATGAGCTGAAGATTAACGATCTCTCTCTCTCTCTCTCTAGAATTTAACTTATTTTAATTTTTAATGTTTTAAATTGAATGCACTTCATGTGTGTGTGTGTGCATTCATATTTATTTTAACTTTATGACCTACCTAGATAGATGGCGTCCTAGGATCCACCTACACAGGCTCTTGATCAGGAGCCACACATTGATGATATAGATCCTCCACACCAAGATCCCCTGTTGCCTGACATTGCTACCATTTTCCAGTACAGTGATCATGAGTTTCATAGGTTGAGGGTCATATTAGATGACCCCCATACTGATGGTGTGTACAAGAGTACATGCACATCCATTTTTGATAGTTTGCAGACATTGAGGGACCACTTAGTTTCTCACACCTCATTCTCACTTGAAGTTATAGAGGATATTTATAGACAGTTGAGGAGTGAGGTGAGGGGTCTTGATTCTTTTGCTGATGTGGTGAGGGTGGTATTGAAAGAGACCATCAAGGAGAGATTATTTCCACAGTATCAGGAGAAGAGTAAAGTGAGAGGATATCAGGTCAGGAGATGTATCAACCCACATGATGCATCATTGATTTACCCACGCTTCTTAGCTGCCCATGGTCATTATCCTAATAATGACCAGATACCGTTATACTTTGCACAACAAGTATTTGCCAAGGTTCATTGTCAGATGAAACCAAACTACCTCGATATTCCAACATATTATGGATAGGGGAGGAGCAGGATTGCTGATAGAGATGCATATCATAGGCGTGATAGAGCTCTGCCTAGACACATGGACCTTGTTGGCCAAAGGTTTCTAATAGTAGTCCCAACTCTCACCCCCATAGAGGATCACGTTGTGATTGCTTCTCAGAGAGAATCAATTGATAGGATTGGATAGATTGCATCAACAAAAACCACCATATCATCTGGCAGGCTGGGCAGATATATGATGAGTCGACCACCTTTGAGATCATCCACAGATCATGCATCTTCTAGTCCCGGGGTGGCTTCATATTCAGATGATCAGTATATTACTGCTGACATCCCCTCCCCAGATGAGGTAGCAGCTATAGTCAAAGGTAGTAGACATGTACAAATGTCGTAGTATTTAGCCGAGGACCTGCTACATTCTTACCATTTTATTTCATCTCAACTTGGGATATTGTTGGTTGCTGTTAGAGAGGAGATTCTTAGAGAAGGGCAGGTTACTACTGCATCAACGTAGACCCCGAGGCAGTTACAACATTCTCATCACTCTACACATGCTCTGAGCACTAACCCACCTACAGATCACTTTGTTGCTGCAGAGGAGGAGATACGAGCTAATCAGGTCCATATCATAGATGAGAGATTGTATTCATTTGAGGAGAAGCTGCGAGGTTTGAGCCATACTAGGTTTATGGATATGCTACTACGCTCAGACACTTCATCCATGATGCCTAGTCATCTAGTTATCCCCTTACACTCCTCAGTCATACGTACATCTAGAGAGAGATATGCAAGAATGAGTGATGTGGTTGATATGATCGCAGGACATGATCAGACTATACAACCTATTCCTGATACACAGGTATGTACATACATGTGCATTTAAATTTTTACAAGACATGTATATGTTGTAATTTACGCTAAATCTATATGTAGATCATTTAATAAATAATAGTTCTAAGTTAATTTGTATCATTTAAATTGATCCTAGACTAATCCTTAAATACATACATACATATATATGTGTGTGTGTGTATAACAGTTAGCTCATGTCACTTCTAGCTTGAGCTCTGAGCGTGTGCATAGGAGAGATTCTTTCGATGCTGTTAGTGGACATGTTAGTTATGGTTTTTTGTATATATGTACATGTATGTATGTGCGTTACAATTTATATTTTAAGTTTAATTTAACTCTAGTCAGATTTGATGTACATGTGTCTAGATCTATATTTAATATTTAAATAAATTCTACTTTTACAGGGATCTATCAGACATCCAGACTCTCACTAGGACTCTCCCTCAGATGGTCACTCTGTTCATGGCCGACATGATGCATGTTGATTTGCCAGACTTTATAGATCATTTGTTTGTCTTTTTATATATACATGTACATTTTAGACTTTCATATTATATATTCATGCATGTATGAAGTTTAGACTAGATTATACTTTATATAGTTTGTGTTTGATCAGATTATATATTTCATGCATGTATGTTAGATTATGTACTTTATATAGTTTGTGTTTGATGGACTGGATTATATATATCATGTGCATGTATGGTTAGATCATACTTTATATATTTATAGTTTGTACATTTGATCCTAGATTAAATAAATTGCATAACTTGTATTCAGATTTAATTATATATGATTGAATGCACACATGTTAGATTACTTACACACTTTAAATATATATGATTGAATGCACATGTTCTCTAAAACTTTCAAATTTATATATATTTGTGACTGAATTTACATGTACATGTAGATAGATTTAAAAAAGATTGATATGTTTATACTTTAAATTTTAAATTTTAAATTTTACATGTAACATGTATACAGTAGATATGCATTAATTTAAAAGAATTTGTGAATAATATATATCCACTCCATTGTGCAAGCCATGAACAATATAAAAATCACAAGCTTGTTCATATCAAATGAACAAACTAAAGTTAATGAACATATTCAATAATTTAAATTCTAGGTGTACTAAATAGTTCACACCATGTAGAGTTTCTAGGTACATACAAGTTAAATAGTTCACAACACATCACTTAGTGGTTCAAACTGCTCTTCAATTATTACACACATGTCCTAATTTAATATCAAATTTACACATGTACATTCTAATTTAAATACACATTTTTAATTAAATTTACGTGCATGTGCATTTTTAATTAAATAAATACATGTCCTAATTTACTTTACATACATGCTTTAAAATTATTTTAACTTACAAATTACATATGAATACATGTATTTAGAATTAGATAGACTATACATCCTAATCAACTGCATACATCGGGCCTTAACACATTTTCAACTCATCCACATGTCCCAATTTACTTTGTACATACGTGCACATAAGTATTATTTAACATACATACAAATTAAATTCATACATCTTAATTTAATATAATTAAAAATCTCATATTTTTAAAAATTTCATATTTAACTAAACGATATATGGTCCACACAAGCCATATATATATATATATATATATATATATATATATATATAGATCAAATATTAAATTCAAATATTTATCCAAGTTTCAAAACAAGTTAAGTTCTAATTTATCAAGTATTAATTCAATTCATGGGTTGAACCACATGTACTTTGGTTTACTAAATAGTTCATACCACATCAAGTGGTTCAGAATGCCCTTCAATAACACTTAATATTTTGTCATGATCTTCACTATCTAGTCTCTACTTTTGAGACCACCCGCAACATGGAACTGTTTGAAGAATTAGGCCAACATGAATTGCCAAGTGGCTATACTGATATACCTTGTTGTCGATTTGGTATTCAGTGAAATGAATTCCATGTTGAACAATTTTAACTTGTTTGAAATATGTCCCTTGCACTACAATTGAGCTTGCATGTACATGTATATAAGAAATGAGAAATTAAAAATTTGCACGTAAGCGATCTGTGTACATATAAAAATGAAAACATGTGCATATGTGTGCATATTTAAAATAATTTAAACGTATATTGAATCAGTTCAAACTTGTGGGAAAGGACATTCCATTGCTCATTTCAGATTTTGTTAACTTCTTTCTCTCTTCTGTGCAACGCAATAAATAATAACTAACACCTTCTATATTTACATCTTCTGCTATGACTGCAAAAATATCTCCTGCAATTTGAAACAAGTTAAATAAATTTTAAACATAATGTACTCAATTTAAAACTTATATATAATTTATTTACATGTACGCAACATTGTTTAAGGAAATAAATATATATAATTTAAATATGTGTACGTCATATACCTTTTTTAATCAATCCTGAAATATGATCATAATCACCAGAAATCAAAGGAATGTCTTCAAAGATTTCATCCTCATTTGAATCCTCGTATGTGTTAGAAACATCTAGTGGCACCAATTTCCATTCACTAACATATCCAAGCTCTTGGTTCTTGCAATCAACATAGTTTTCCAAAATGCAATCAGAACAGAAACATGAATAATCCCTAGTGTATAATGCCCATGGGCGATTATCTGTACTCATGACACAATGCAAAGATCTTGTCCTCTCCACGCTCTTGCATCCATGCATTGATCTTCTATCCACATCTGCATTTAATGTACATGTGTACACAAACATACATGTAGATCAAGTTGTTAAATTAAAACATTTGAACTAGGAACATTTTAACAATTAAATTTTTTTTTTAAATAAAACACTAAGAGAGAACACGTACCGGTTATATCCCAAAACACTATATATGGAATGGGTTTGTATGTTCTTGATGATGATTCACCAGGATAATTCGATTGCTCAAAGTGTTTCTTACACCATTCAACAACATCATGTGCATTGTCTATACAATTTCTTGTGTAATTTATTTGATTCTTTTTTAGAGCACGTTTGATACAAGCTCCTACACCATCATGTTCACCCTTTCCATGACCACTCTCAAAAAACTCCAAACATGTGGTATTTTGTCATTTTGATGATATCTACATAGTGCATAAAATGGCCTCGAAGATTTGAATTATACTGCACATCCATCAGACCAAACAAAATGTTTAACTATTGTTATGCCTCTCTCTTTTAAATATTCAAAAACCTTCTTCAAGCGATGTTGTACAAAAAGTGTGTCATGCTCCTTATCATCATCATTGATATTAAAGTGGTACTCTTTCTTAATGACATGATTTTCAAATGTACTATCAACGCCATCCAAATCCATTTGTGCATGTCCATAACACACATGCACCAAAATAGTGATTTGCTTTGAAAAGTAATACTCTGATTGAATTCTTTTTGATGTACAAAAGAGTAATTTTCTGCGAAGTCCACTATGGATAGAATAGTTCCAAGTGGGAAAGTGTCTATTAATATTTTAAATTGTTCTTCTTGCCACTTGGCAAAAAAACCATGGCATATGTATAGTTTTATCAATTTATGAAAATTTTCCATAAATGTTCCAATAGGTATTTTCTCTTCTATATAATCTAACCTTGTAGATTCCTTTCCAAATTTTGTTTCAATTTTTTTGTACTTGCAACTCTTGAAATTTACCATCTTCCTCATGTCAGTATCTTCATCTCTCAAAGGAAATTTAGCCAAGTCCCCACATTTCCACAAATTCCTTTTATGCAATTTATTTGACCGGTTGCATTATCATTTGATTTATCACATAAGATAGATGCTATGAATTGACTTGTTCGTTTAGGAGGAGATTTTTCATAACCATCACTATCTTCTCTAATCTTTTGAAACACCCGATAGTACAAATCAAATTCGATGTGATAACGACAAGAAGAAGTTTTGAAAACTTTATTTACCTTCACATAATATGGCCTTAACAGTTCAAACATGGTTTGTCCAATCTTTATATGAGGGTTTGTTTTAGTAAACAACACATACAATTCATGTTTTGTTGTGTCTATCAAATGTTTTACATGGATATCATAACAATCAAGGCCAATCCTTTGCTTGATAACATCTCTACTTTTTGATGAAGGACGAGTATTATCATTCCAAAAAATTGTCACGAAGTTCCTAACAACATCTTCAATTCTATAAGAATGAGGAGCTCTACACATAATTGCCCAATTCCCTTATGAGGTAGTATCATCCAAACTCTTTCTCCTTTTAACATATTTTGTCTTTTTTGACGCAATCTTTAATTTACTAAACATGTCAACATCACTCTTCTTGAAATGGTCTTATCTACTGTTCGAGATTTTTTACCAATGTTCACCAAACCTTTCTTAACATTATCAAAAAAAGATTTTTGTAGATGAGAAGTTTTGCTCTTTTGACTTGTTGTATCTATACCCAACAATTTTAGTGGATCTATTAAGTCTTTATGAGTAAGTACAATTGATAAAAATTGAGCTTTCTCTAGTGTAGTATCAAGATTGTAGAAATGAGACATTATTTCTTTTGCACTTTTATTCATTAACCTCCTTTTAGTATGTCTAGGTTCTTCACTAAGACGTTTCAACTCATCCACATCCATTTCAAGTAAATGATCTAAATTTTTATAAGAAATATTTCTCTTCACCTGTTTAGCTAGATCCACAATATGCTCATCCATACCAGTGGTAGGAGGTAAGGAGCCTCACCCCTCTCCTTCAACCTCCATTGGTTCAACTTGGGCAAGATACTCCCTATGTTCATCAACTATATTGTGTTCTTCAACAGGTTCGTTTGCCTCGAATCCCGCTTTAGAACTCCCTTCTTCTCGAGCCCATTCTGCACATAATTTAAGATGACAAAGAATACTTTTAATGCAACGAAATTCCAAGTTTAATTTGAAACCAAATTTTCAAGACATTTAGTAAGACGTTTAAAAATTATGTCATAACAGGTGGATTATAATGTCATGTATCTAAGACCTATTATTGCATAATAGACCTCCTAATATCACATGTAATAGGTCCTAATATGATCTGCATAATATAGGTCTTAAGGGGACTCTTGAATATAATGTGAAATGTTTTTGCATACGTGAAGTCATATAAATAGAACCTATAATGACATAATAGGTTATAAATTTATGTCAACTTTAAGACAGGTATAATCACATAATAAATCCTAATATCACATAATAGGCCTTATTATTACTTAATATGACCACGTATGCAAAAACATTTCACATTAATATACTTGACTCCCCTTAAGATAGATATATTATGTGATATTAAAGGACCTATCACATGAAATTAAGTACCTGTCTTAAATATGATATAAGTTAGAACCTAAATTATGACATAATAGGTCTTATTAATTTTATGACTTAATACAAGACCACATATGCAAAAACATTTCAAATTATACTTGACTCCCCTTAAGACCTATATTATGCAAATATTAGGACCTATTATGTATGTGATATTAGGACCTAAATTATGCGATAATAGGTCAATAATTTATCACAAGTACATAATAGGCCCTAATATATCATAAATATAGTCCTCTTAAGGCCCGAACTCAAGTATATAATGTGAAATGTTTAAATTGCATATGTGATCATGTTATTAAGTTACAATAAGACCTATTATGTCATATATAGGTTCTATTATGTCATAATTAAGATAGTTATTATTGCAGATAATAGGTCTTAATATCGCATAATAGGTCCTAGTATCACATAATATAGGTTTTAAGGGGACTCAAGTATAATGTGAAATATTTTTGCATACACTTGAAAACAAAGAAGACACAATGTTTGTTTGTTTGAAAGTGTTTGATTGTTTTGATCATGTAAGCACAAATCCTAGGGCTGGACAAGACAGTAGTTGTTGAATCTCACTTGGGGGGTTACTCTGAGCTACGCAATTTAGAGTGGATACTTAGGTGCTTGAACCCACTGGCTCTCCTCCATGACACTCACTTCTCCAGGGCAGCCAAGCACCAGTCCCCATGAAAACTTCCCATGGCAAACTTTGTATCTCTACTAAGAACCGTAAGAATGTGAGCCGCTTCAGAGGTCCGACCTCCTGCGCCAACAACTAGATGGTTTTTGGCTTCTAACATAAAAGGTGTCTAGTAAGGGCATCCATTCAGGTGGCTATAGTCAGCAGCATGCTACGCTCTGTTAAATGAAAGGCCTCCCAGCCTATAGAGGTTGCGCTCTATAGGGTTTATGGGGAGTCATAACGTCGTTATAGCAACATGTAAAACTCGTTGCTTGCAACTTTCATCACAAATACATTTATTTATAGTGGCTTGGAAGAGCTTAGATTTAGCTTGTTACCACTTTGGGTTGTTCCCTCTCACCAATCCTTAAGGGCTACTCGGGAGGCAGACCCCTTTCTAAGGATAAAACAAAAAGAGCCTATTGTTGAAGACACAAAAGACAAGTTTGTTAATTTTAGAGCACCAATTGAAGTTCTTGCTAAACTATAAAGACACATGGTTTTAGAATCTAAATTAAATTATATATTTATGGACTATCTAAATTAAATTATAAATTATAAATAATAAATGGGAAAGAGAGGCATCCTAAAGATCTAAATTTTAAATTAAAACCATGATCTATTATAAATGGACTTAATTATATAGGAGAAAAAGTCAATTACACAACAAGCAAGTTAATGGAATTTGAAATTTGCAAATACATATATTATTTCAAATTAAAGCATACTTAATTTTAATTAAAACAAGATTATTTTTAAATTCTACTATTTCTAATTAATTTAATAAAAATAACATCATTAGAATTAATTAAGATAGAATTATTATATAAATTAAATTAATTTAATTAATATTATTTAAATTAATTTTCATTAAAAATATTAGATAAAAAATATTTAACTAATACTAAGAAATAAACACAAATTTTGGTACGTAATACATATAAAATTAAATAGAAATAAAAATAAAAATACATACTTGCATCATGATATCTTTGCCTTCTTTGTTCTCGATATCTTTGTTCCGTTTCGGGAGAATAATTCCTTGAAGTCTTATTTTGCCTTCTCTTCTTGTTCCTCATGCTTTTAAAAAAACCTTCAAATATCTTCAAATTATTGCCCTCAAAATAATTTTCAAATGTCTTCTTTCATCCAAAAATGTGAATTGCTTTAATCATTTGTGTGTTAAAAAATGAAAAAAATCACGTATCTTCTATAGGCCAAGATCAAACCAATTTCCATGGGGTTTTAACACAAGCAAATAGACTTCAAGAAAGTTTCCTATCCCTAAGGTCAAGGTCTCATGACAGTAACTCCAACCCACAACTTGGAATCTTTATTGACTTAAATGTAGGGACACCTAGACGAGTGTATACACTATTTTTTCTTTTCAAGAGAGAATAGGTAAGGGCCTCCAAGACTAGAAAGATGAACGGATCACCCTCTCCTCGAAAGGCTACAAGTAGCTTATGCTAAGCTAGGAATTTTTGTCTCATCTTAAGGGAGCCATGTGGTGAGTATCTTGGGGGCAAAATCAGCTATGCCCTTGCACTAAACTTACCATGATGTTCGATTAAAAATACGGTGGACCACTAATAAGGTTTCTAGTCACAATCTGGGGTTACCGACACCTTGCGAGCATCCAACCAACCTTACTTAGAGTATAAAACCCTTTTCAGATTGACAAGTACAACAAAGGCTAATGCCGATGGGATCTTGACTTTAGTCTTAATCCTTATTTCTATAGTGGATCCAAGGAAAGTATTGCTTGAGTCGCTCTTGGGGTGAGTAATTTCCCATCAAGGTAGGCTATCTAAAAATAAAAAAAGAGATTCTCAATGATTTCTCTTACACCCAAGATCCACAAAGGCGAGGGGAGAGGATACTTTCATTGAATACTTAGGGTTCTACAATAGATTTGGAAAGTGTCCCAAACACTTCAAACAAATTTTTCTTATTAAAAGCACAAAAGGAAGTGTTTTATAATATATTCAAAGATAATAACTCTCCTATATAACCCCTACAAGCACAAACATGTTATTAGTTTCAAAATACCCAACCTGCAACCAAAAAGATTAGTGTAGACACCTATTTATGTCCACTTGATTAAATTAATTTTTTAATATTTGTTTAATTATCATTTATCTGAAACTATTAATTAAATTCATATTTAATTAATCCTTTCCACTTTTCCAACTATTAATTAAATAAATATTTAATTAATTCATCCAACCCTCTTCTCCTATTAATTAAATAAATTATTTAATTTATTTGATTTAATTCACTTCACCAAATTCAGACCATTAGTTAAATAAATAAATCATATTTGTTTAATTGAATCTTCCTTCACATTTAAATAAATTAATATTGATTTAAAATCCCCAAATCCCATTTCTCACATTTAAATAAATTAAATTTTATTTAAATCCCTAAAATCCCCTTTCTTACATTTAAATAAATTAATATTTATTTAAATTCCTAAAATCACTCCCCCACTTGCACTTTCTAGAAAATGCAAGTTGCAAGTTATCCTTCCTCCTAACCATGTCTAAACCCCTATTATTAGCCTAATCACCCTTTAATAGTTTGTACATTCCTAAACCAAAGGTTAACCCAAAACCCATCAACTCAAACCTGTAATGACTTCCTTTAAAGTCTTCAAGCCTTTAATGGTTCTCTTCTAGAGTCTTCAAGCCTTTAATGGCTTCCTTTAAAGTCTTCAAGCCTTTAATGGCTTCCTTTAAAGTCTTCAAGCATTTAATGGTTTGATTCTAGAGTCTTCTCAAGCCTTTAATGACTTACTTTAAAGTCTTTAAGCCTTTAATGGCTTCCTTCTAGATTCCTCTTAAGCCTTTAATGACTTCCTTCAAGTATTCAAGCATTTAATGCTTTATCCCCCTTCTTCTCATTTAAATAAATTAATATTTCTTTAAATAAATCCAAAATTCATATTCACATTTAAATAAATAAACATTTATTTAAAATCCTGTTAATCCTCACCTACTTGCATTCTCCTACAATGCCCACTTGCACACTAACCTTCCTTCTAATTTCTTCTAATCCCTTCTAAATTAGCCTAATCCTCTTCTAAGTGTTTGCACAATCATAACTAAGGAACTATTGAATAATCACTCTCCAAAAATATCTAAGGCTCTTAGAAAGAACTAAAGGCCTTCTCCCTTCAACAAGTTAACCCACATGGGTCCCTGACCTAACTAACCCCCCTTTGATCCTTGGTTAGAGAATTTTTCTCTAACTAAACCATCCATCAAATCCTCAAGTTTCTTGAACATTTAATGCTCTGACTAAGGTAACCCTTTAACCCTTGCACATTCATTTATCCCTTGGATAAAAGCTTTATCCATTAACCTAACCCTATCCAAACCACCTAGGGTAACCATCATGTCTCTTCAAACATTTAATGCGTCTTCCCTCTCCTCTCAAACCTCCTCATGATGGTACTTGTCACCATGGAATTGGTGGAAGTTGCAAACATGGATTGAGGATCAAACCCTCCTCATGCAATCCTAGCCCTTGCTAAGCCAAATCCATCTTAGCCATCCAATTTCTTATTTCTTCTATAAATAGAGCTCAATTTCTCATTATCAAGAGGCTACACATATTGTGCTCTCATTATCAAGTTTCTTTCATACAAGTCTCTCTCACTCAAGCATTTTAGCATAGCATAGTAGTTTCATTAGCTTAGCATTTTCATTATTATAAGCATAATATTTCCATTATCATAGATCAATTTTAGTAGCATGGTTACCATCATTTAAGATCTTAATTGCATAGCATGTAGATCATTTCATCATAACACTCATTCTTTGAGTTGTCATTCTGAAGGTCAATTGCTCAATGATCTGAAAGAAAAACCATGAATTGAGAAATCCTTGGAGATAGATAACAATGGAACTCCTTTGAAGGATTGTTTGTTTAATTAAGTCTATCAATTAAATTCTTTTGTATATATTATTTCATTGGTATGTTAGTTGCTTCATCTCAATTTGATTGATTAACTATAATTCTAGCATACAATTAGCCCATAAATTTAAGGCGAATGGGCCTTCAACATGAGGTTTGTGTGTTTATGTCCTTGGCCAACTTGCAGAACACAAACACAATAGAACAAAGCATAGATGCATCAATTTTGAGCAAAAATGTGAAAATTAGAACCCTAAATGCGACAAGAAAAACCACAAATGCAACAAAATCTAATAAAAATGCATTAGAAATATAGAGCATAGAGAATTTATAGAACCATAAACACATCAGAAACTACCACAAATGTAGCAGATCCTAACAAAAATGCATTTGAACTGGCCATAGTCGCGACATAACAAAATACTATAAAAAGCTAAAAAAACCCTAATTAAGCAAAAACATGGCCGATTGTCACAAAAATGCATTAGTACCTAACATAAACATTGGTAAGATAACCATAAATATGGTAGAATAGACACTTCAAAAAAAACCTAAAATTGTGGAAATCCTATACACGATAGAAATACCACAAATGCACTAAAACCTGCAAAAATGCATTAGAAAACCAACAAATTAGAAAGAACTATATACATGATAGAAATAATTGCAGATGCGATAAAACCTAAAAGTCATCACAAATTTTGAATCCGTGAACCTGCAATTACTTAAACAACAAAAAATGTTACAAACTAGGGACTAGTGTCACACTAGGCGTGCCAAACTATTAATGTTGAAATTGAAAACCAAAATATTGTAAACCTTATGAGATTCAACCACTAAACCTAGTTCTACAATGCATCCAACATAAAACCAATAGAGAACCTAGATCATGCAAACATCAAAATAGAGAAATGTATACCTTCACATGCTCCTAGGGTTTGATCTCCACTGTCTTCTTATCTCCATTGATATTTCTTGATGTGTTATGGTTTGTCTTAGATTTGGTGTGCACAAGAGCTCAATAAAGAACAAATTGTGGTTGTGTATGCAATTCATCAGAGTAGAGGTGCTTGTACTTGAATTCTACATGGAAGGATAGGGAAGGGGTCTCTTTTATAGAGAGCACCCTAGAAATGGAGGGCTGGGATTAAGAGGTGGAGGGATAAATGGTTGATTCAGATTAGAGGGTAGGTATAGGAAATAAGAAAATATTAGAGAAGTTATTAAAGGTAAATTAAGAAATGAATAACAAGTTTCATGTAGGAGAAAAGCTAATGAAATAATTAAATAAATTAAAGATTTATTTAATTAATAGAAGAGGTGGGACCAATTAAATAAATAAAATATTTATTTAATTTAGAGAAAGGATAATTTAAATAAATAAAACTATTTATTTAAATGGGGAGAGAATAGAAGAGGATTATTGATTTAATTAAATAAGCAAAAATCTATTTAATCATTAGAAGGATTAGGATAAAATAATTAAATAAATAAAATATTTTTTTAATTAGACTAGGACAATTTTAGGTGTCTACATTAATTATAATTATAAAGATAAGTCCATCAAAATCAAAGCATAAATTAAGTTATTAGCAGATAAGGTAATGTGCACTCTATTAAAATTTTATGTTGTTAAATATGCATTAGATTTATTTTTGTTTATATTATTATATATTAAATTATAATCAAAATTCTATCTTATTTATCCTATACATATTTGACTATTAGAGTGCAACATATTTAAGATTGTCATGTGCATGATTACTTAATTTATATTATAATATCAAAATATGACATGTCTAGCAAGGTAATGATTTTGTAATTCACTTATAATTTTCATGCATTTATAGTTAGAATTTGGTAAACAAATTTTATATAAGAAACATTAATTCCACATTTTTTCATATAATATTAAATATTCTATTATATTTAGTAATAATAATTCAATAGAGATTTTAAACTTTTAAATATAATTTTTTTAAATATTTAAATTATAATTTTTCTAATTTATATACCTTCTCATGCCGGTCCATACAAATGTATACATACTTGTATCAAATTCATTTTGTTTGTTTGATTTGTTTTTACTTTTATTTATAATATCAATAATTATATACTTTTTATTTTACAAAACCAACAAAATATATCATTATTACATATTTATAATTTAAAATTAATATGATGGTATCAATACTATATCAAATATTTATAATATTTTTAAAAAATTAAATTAAATTATGGTTAATATCAGCTCTACTTTCACTTTGTGGTAAATACTTTTTATTTTATAAAACCAACAAATTATTAAATTTAAAATCAATATAATTCTTTGAATACTATATCAAATATTCATAATATTTTTCAGTAAAGTAAAAATTAACTTATGATTAATATCAGCTATACTTTCACTTTGTAGTAAAATAATTACATTTCTTCAACTAATTACTATAACAACTAAAATATAAGAGCCTAACTCTAAATCAGTTAATCAATATAATCATATTTGTGCCTATTATTATTTGTGCCTATTATCAATAAATAAGTAATACATGCAAATTCTCTAACTATTATCTAGATTGTATTCAGATTAGTATACCATATACCATAACTCATCTATCATATATTCTATAACACGTGCCACGTAGTGGGAGAACTTGCAGTGTAGATTTGTAATAGTAATTGAATGTATTTTAGCAAACAATGAGCAAATAGAAGAGATTAACAATTTATACTGTATTAATTAATTATAATGAATCAATAGGTAATAGAAGAATTCAATCAAACTAGTACATATAAATGGAGTAAACAAAAAAGAGGGTTAGACATCAAATTTTCACACCTATGTTTATTCCTTAAAGGTATTTGCACAATTGTAACTAAGGAGCGTATTAATCATTTGTAATACCAATTTCTTAAAAAAATTAATGTAGCATATAAAAAAAGAATTTAAATAAATAAACTTATGTTTATAAGTTTAATAATTTATTTCTAATTAATTATTTAAATAGATTTTAAAGAATTTTTTTTTAATAATTGAGATATTTTAAATTTAATAAAATTATCTTAATATATATAAAAAATAAAGTTAAATCAAAATTAAAATTGAAATGTAGCCATTATTAAATTTTAATCCTAATTTTACCAAAACTTTAGTGCTAATATAATAGTAGCTATTGTTAAATTATAACCTTAATTGTAATATAGCTTTAATGTGACGGCTCAAGGTTAGTGTTCAAATTGATTTAGTATTAAGGTTAGGGTACAATTTCATTTAGTGTTACAGTTCACTCTCATTTAGTGTTTATTTAAGATTAGGGTTCAATCTACTTTAGTGTTTAATTAGGATAAGGGTTTAAGGTCAATTTTGTATAGGTTGAAGCTTGAGTTTGGTTTAGGGTAGAATTTGTTTACAATTGAATTGAGTTTATTGTTTGATCATGGTTAAGGTTATTTTTAGGGTTAGGGTTAAATTTGGTTTGTGGTTAGGATCTAATTGGTATAGTGTTAATATTATGGTACAATTTGGTTTAGAGTCAAATTGTCAAAATTTAAGATAAATTATTATAGTCAAATTAGGTTAATGGTTAGGGTTCAATTTGGTGCAAGGTTAGAGTTGTGGTTTAAAATTTTGTTATGGTTTTGTTTATGGCTCAATTTGATTTTTTGTTAGTGTTTAGTTTGGGTTAGTCTTAAATTAGCTTAAGGTTTAGCATTCAATTTGATTTAGAATAAAATACTAAATTAATTTTATATTATATTATTAAAATGTTCTAATTTAATTTAATTTAATTTATTTGATTTAATTATTAAGTTGTTAAATTATATTATTTAATTAATCTGATTTGTTTAAATTTAAGTTATTATAGAAAATATATTAGTAATTTGATTTAGTTTAATTTAAGGTATAAAAAGTTATACTTATTATGACATCTTGCAATTTAATTTGGTAGAATATTCAATTAGGTTTAGTCTGGTTTGGGTTAGCATTCAATATTTAGAATAGGATTTAATTTATTTTAGCATTAATTTTAGGATTAATAATTTGTTTAAGGGTTAGAATTACATTTGGTTTAGAGTTAGGGTAAGGATTAATTTTGGTTTAAGGTTAGGGTTATGGTTTCATATGGTTTAGGGTTTTGATTAGCCTTAAAGTTCAATTTGTTTACTATTGGTGTTTAATTTGGTTTAATGTTCAATTACGATTATGGTTCAAATTAAGTATTTTTTTAATATTAAGGTTATGATTTGATATAGAGTTATGAATAGGGTTTAAATTAAAATATTAATCCTAACTTAATAAATATTGGGGTTGAATCTATAAAAAAAATATTTATTATATTACTATTACAATGTAAAATAATTATTAAATAGAAAGTATTAATAAAATATTTTAAATAAAAAAAATAAAAAAATATTCACTTCTAATTTAAAGATAACATAACTATTTAATAAATAATAGTTAAAAATAAAAAATATTTCTTGTCTTGAATCCAACATGATAAATGTAATAACTAATACAATAATTTAAATAAAACAAAAAAATAAAAAAATATATTTGAGAAAGATTATGTTTTTTTCAACATATTTCCACTTAGTTAAAGCTATTATAGAAATCGAATCAAAAAAACATATATCTACATTTAAAATACTATTACATAATTTTAAGTTTGAAAGAAAAAAATTCATAAATATAATTGGTAGAAAAACAATTGAATAATAACACGTTAATATAATTAGAGTTAGGCTTGGTATTAAGACATTAATATTTTTAAATAATGGTTACAATTGAATTAGGTTTAGTGTTTAATTATATTTAGAGTTATGTAAAATTCAGTTATGGGTTAATTTTGTTTTGGGTTAGGGTTAAATTTGGTTATGGGCTAGTATTAAGATTTAGTTTGGTTTTGTGTTAGTTTTTAGTTTTGTTTAGTCTTAACTTAGGTTAAGGTTTAGTGTTCAATTACATTTAAAGTTACCTTTCAATTTTGTATAGTTTAGGGTTGTCGTTAAAATTTGGTTTAGTGTTAGTGTTAAACTTTGTTATGGGTTAGGGTTAAGGTTAAAATTTACTTTTAGTTTTAGTGTTTAGTTTTATTTAGTCTCAAATTAAATTAAGCGTTAGCATTTAACATGACTTAGTTTTATATTATGTTTAAAGTTAGGATTAAATTTTGTATTGTTTTAGGGTTACAGTTCAATTTGTTTTAGTTTATGTAACTTGACTTGATTTAAATTTTTTTTTTTTAAGTTGGTTCATTTAATCTTAACTATAATATCTCTAAATATGTGTAATCATATTGAATACTAGAGAATCCATTTTTTAAATTGACATTGAATTAGTATTATAACTAGTTCTATATTTTCAATCATAAAGGCAAAATTTTATTTGGAACTTAGAACATATTATAAGATGCAAATTAAAACAATTTTTGTAAATTGAAAACTTAAAAATCATGTATCTAACTATTTAAAAATTAAAAAATAAACATTAAAGAAAAAATTCATTGATATAATTTGTAGAAAAGCAATTGAATAATCACGAATTAATGAAAATTGGTAGAACGATTGCAATAGTACACTTATAGTACTAGTAATACTTTTTAAGTACTCACCACTCACCACTATGTGACACTTATTATCTTATACTTCTCTACAATTTTTCTTGATTTTGAGATTTACATTTCTCTATCTTAAACTAAAATAAAATTTCCTCAACTAAAATTAGCAGCATGGATTATGATTAGCAAGTCCTTTTATTTTAATTTAATTTATTTCTTTTGACAACGCACCCATTTTCCAATAAATCAGAGCACTCATTTTTCGAAAAAATCGTAAAAAAATGGTAACGTCTCTTTTTCATACGAAAAAATCCCTTAACTTTAACAAAGATATTCTTTGTCTCTCTCTGACATTGACATAGTAAATGGAATTTGAAATTTGAGCCCTAATTACATGAACTACTTCATTGACTACCAAAAATGAAGAATGGCAATCGTTATCACCATTTTAGTGGATTATTCTATTTGTTGTATTTATTTGGGTGATCGATGGAATAATATATTGACAAATGGTATAGTTTTATTTATATTTATTATGCGTATTTAATTTGTATTTATTTTAAAGTATCTTATAGATATGATGTTGAGCACTCTCTCAGACATCAACATATAATTAGAGTACGTAGTTGACATAAGATAAACCAATGTGACATTTCAGTGGAATGTTCATGTTCAAGAATCTATCTAGAAACAAGAAATACTAGAAATCAAAGAATGCTTTTTATAGTTTTCCTTAGTGCATCTACTTTATTATTAGTGCAAAGATGACTCACTCAAGGTAATGACACGCACTTGGTACAGTGGGAGGCCTGCTTTATGGTTAAGATCTGGTTATATCATAAATATAAGAAACGATTATAGTCTGAAAGCTTGCGCTTTTCTAATCATGGAGAAATATATGCTCTATATATTTGTGTTTATTGTGCAGACTGCTTATGCTGGTCTTATTATGATATCCAAGGCAGCCCTAGGTACTGGCTTGAGTTGTTTTGTCCTGGTCTTTTACAGGCATGTGATTGCTACTGTGTTTCTGGGTCCTCTTGCATATTTCTTAGAAAGGTAAATTTTAATGGGGTTGTAATTTAATTTAGTTTATATGTGTTCAAGAGGTTGAGCTTAATTCGTTAAATATTGAGTTTTCATTGGGAGAAATCAAAGTTCAAATTTTAAAAAGATATTTAAAATGAAATTCTAAGTATAACTGGTTTCTATCGTGTAAGTTTTTTCTAAAGAAGTAGATTTCTAAGTTGTTACTTTTGATCTTCCATAAATGGTTTCTATTGTGTTCATTGGAATGACATCTTATGATTATGCTTGCAAGAGCTTATATTGATCTCCTATTGATATCTTGTATAAGTCTCATTTTGTATAAATAGAATATTCATAAATGATTAACAAGTTTAACATATAGATAAATATATTTTGAAAGACTTCAATTCATAAGCATTTATTGCCTTCTCTGGAAGGACTTATATCTATTTTCATTTCATATCTGAAGCCATTAATAACTACTGCCCAGTGTAATCTCATGATTTTATTATGAAGGAAGAGTCGGCCATCCATCACTTTTTACAGCTTCCGCATGATTTTCTTGCTTGCTCTATGTGGGTACGTTATTTCTAATTTTATTCTTCTGGGTTGTGCATTTGATAGAAGTACCATCATAAAGAAGATAAAGATCCAAATGACTGAGTAATGGCATGATGATTTGCAGGACAGCTATCCAACAAAATCTCTTCTTTGAAGGACTGAAATACACATCTCCAACGTTTGGATCTGCGTTGGGGAACGCTATTCCAGCAATGACCTTTGTCATGGCTGTTTTGTTCAGGTATAATTTTAGAGGAAACCATTGGTAGTTTAATAGACACTATCAATATCAGGTATATGTGTAACCCAGGAGTTTAATTTTAGCATATTATAATACAGAAACTGAATGAAATTAATTTGCTTCCAAAACCCACCATTACGAGGAATCTTCCAAGTATCTTATCCTAATCCCATCCATAGGACAAAGCACATACTTTTAGACATATAAGATAGTGCAAGTTTTCTTATTCCCATACTTTAATACTAATCTATTGTGATGGTGACAAGACCTATTAAATAAAAATATAAGAAATATTATTTTTAATTGGACATTTTTCTGATATGGGTTTAGATTGGAGGAAGTTAAGATTAAAACTCGGAAAGGGCAAGCAAAGGTGTTGGGTACCTTGATCTGCACAATTGGAGCATTGGTTATGACTGTGTACAAGGGTTCTGTTATACCCAAGCTCTGGTCTCCTCCTATTCATATAAAACACAATCATAATAAGATTCACGAGGATTGGACCAAAGGATCTATTCTAATGATGACCAGCTATTTTGGAGTGTGCATATGGCTTATTCTTCAGGTTTTCATCTTAACCCTACCTTCTTTTTTCATAGAGAAATAACTACATGAATATGTAACCTAAACGTTGATATATTCTACCTGATTTGCAGGCTAAAATTGTGAAGTATTATCCTGCTCCAATGTCACTGATAGCGTTGATGTGTTTTGTTGGCTCACTGCAATCAGCTGTGGCAGGATTCATTTTTGAAAGAAATCTTGATGCATGGGCTTTAGGATGGAACCTTCAACTATTGACTGTTGTCTATTGTGTATGAATTATAGCAATACTTGAGGATTCACATGTTTATAATTTTATATATATAGCTTGGAAAGGGCAATTCACACAAAGTTTACTGATTGATAATGGCTGATAGTGTTCTTTCTTGGGTTTTGTCTATGCAGGGAATAGCTATTTCAGTAGTTGCAAACTGCATGCAGATGTGGTACATCAGCAAAAAAGGGCCAGTTTTTGCAGCTATGTTTTCTCCTGTAGGGTTGGTAATAGTTGCCATTTTGTCACCTGCTGTTCTAGATGAAACACTTCATTTGGGAAGGTGAAAAACTTATTAATTATATCGATATTTTGGTACAAACAAGACATTTTAAGTTTTGATTCGTTTAAATCTTTCATCTGACATCTTCAAACAAACCATCGAGTTTTTATTGTGAGTTTTAACTTACAAATATATGATACTGCTTGCAGTATAGGGGGAGGAATATTGGTTGTTATAGGCCTTTATACAGTGCTATGGGGGAAAAGCAGGGATATGAAGGATATTAGTAATCTGCTGCCTGTGGAAAATCGACCAGAAGCTATCTCAAATGAGGTGCAGCAAGGATCCATGCAATCAAAGGAAATTTCAAATAGCAAGGGAAATGCAGGAAGAATATAATATCACATGAATGATGATTTGGTTGACAACAGTAGAAGAGGACAGGCACACAAAAATAAATGATGCCCTTGCTTTGTTATTCTTCTTCTTTTGACTAAATTTTAATCTTTCCTTTATTTCATAAAGTCAAACCATCATGATACATTGGCTCAGGCAATCTATAATCTAGTGCACTTTTTTCCTTGAAATTTTGTCACTTTGAGATAAAAGGAAAGTAATATTTTTAAAAGAAAAAGTAAACTTCATAGTTTATAATTTTGTGGATATCTAAAATTTAATATTAAAAATATAATATAAAATTGTTGGAATTGTTTTTGGTTAAAATATTTTTATTTTATATTATATTATAAATGTTTAATTGGATGCAATAGTTTAAATTTTAAATGGATATTTGTCATCCTCTAAATTTATAGTCTGTATTGGATTATGAATAGTCATCTTGTGGGTAACTTAACTTCTAAATAGGTCACATAATTATTATTATAATCATACTGACCAAAAAAATTATTATTATAATCATATATAGGTAGTTAGGTGGTCCTAGGGGTTATTGTTAAGCATCTAAATTGGTTTGGGTGTTATCGAACGCATAAATATCTAGTATAGGTTAGTTATTATCATCAAGTTGAGTGTTGTATTCTAATTGAAGACTATTAGAGATGTCCCCTTCAAAGTAGATTAGATGACTTCTTCCTTGAAGTGGCATGTTATTATCAATTACTTTGTCTACTTCTTGTTATATACTATTCTATTGTGCAAGTTGATCCATCACATTATCAATATGAACTTTACATTGGTTGAAGAGTCTACTTCTATATGATACCAATAAAATATAATCATTATATTTCCAATATTTCATTACATATGCTAATATTTTTAATCAAATACAATGAAAAAATTAAAAAAATAGATAGTATCCATTCATTTACATGGAGATTAAATAGAAAATAGACTAAACATTCTTTATAACATGATTCGTATAATATTATAAAAACAAAGGCACCCAAGTCATTTTATTTTATATATCTAGGCATATGGAATTAAAGGTGATTA
This sequence comes from Cryptomeria japonica, assembly GCF_030272615.1. NCBI lineage: Eukaryota > Viridiplantae > Streptophyta > Pinopsida > Cupressales > Cupressaceae > Cryptomeria > Cryptomeria japonica. The sequence continues at coordinate 204,417,881 of NC_081415.1, read as the reverse complement.
GTATGCCTAAATGTGGCACACATTTCTCTAGCTAGTTACATTAGTTTACATAAATAATTTTTGTAATTAATTAGATTGGGTAATGAGGTATCAAATATTAGCATTAGGAGCTTGCCCGTCAATTATGTAATTGTTTGGAAGTATATATAATATGCACATATTATTTTGATGTATTGTTTAGAGGTTTACATTTTCTTTAATATTTCATGTTAGACATATAGCATGGAGTGTCTTCTTCTATAAGGTGCATTGGATAGTGTTTTCTAGTTCTAAAATTTTGTTCTATTTCTAAGATTGTGAAAATTTAGGCATCTTAGCGCACAATTATATATTCTTTATATGTTCTGTGTGATTTATATTTTATTATATATAATGATATTATTACTTCCCATAATTTTTATTATTCTATGTGTGGCTCCTAATAAGTGGCATTGGTAAAATAGTAGATAGAGAATCTAATGAAAAATACTTAAGTGGGTAGTCTAAGCAATTGATGGATCAAAGACCACGAAGATTATTTTCTAGCATTATAATGCCTTCATCTTAACTTACAATAAAATATAATAGTAGGGGGTTGGAACCTACACACTTTTTATCAATACTATATTTTTCATAACCAAAGGTTCTCTTTTATTTTTGGAATGTTTTCACAATAGTTGATCATTTCCTTAAATGAAATAAAGAGTTTCAAAATTAGTCTTTCTACCAATTACTAGAACATTTAGCAGCCTCCAATTTTTAATAGTTCAAATTTTCCTATGATTGTAATAAAATTTGTTCCTATTTATTGTAAAGGAATTAGCATCATCAAATGTTTAGTCCCTTTCATGATTAGATTAATGACATAAATTTCAAGAAACATTAAAGCTTTCTCGTGTTGAGTTTCTTTCTATCCTTCATATTAGAAAACTTTTATTTAATGTTATGTTTCATATGGTAGGGCTTCAATATCTTGTAGTTTTGTTAAAGAATTTGTTGTGTATTTTTTACACCATATTAATAATTACACTCTAGGTATTCCCAATAACAATATTAACCTTTTCTATTGTCCTTTGTAAGGATAATAAATACCGGGGATTGATTTCATCTCCTTAGAATTGGAAGATTGATGTCCAAGACTATATTACCTTTGTTTCACCTTGCAACAAAATATGTTGGTAGAGAATTGGCCTCCAATATTTTTCATTGTTCCCCCTTTAAAGATTAATGATTCATTTGTAATTTAGAGTGTTTAGAAGGATTTTTTTTCGTGGTTAAGCCTTTTCTCAAATGAGATGAAGATGGTTTCAAAACTAGTACGTATTTTTGTTAACATAATATTTGATGGCATCCAATTATCAATAGATCCTATTTATTATTTGATGGAAATGCTTAAATCAAATATCTTCTTTTTTATTTCAAATCTATCCATATCATCATAGATTAGGTACCTTCTAAAGTCTATACTTAGATGGCCTTTTTGAAGAACCTTTTTTTATGATTCTAATACTATTTTTCCATCCATCCTTTACATCAAAGAACCTATCCTGATGCTATCCTTTACAAGATGGAGCTTCAATGCACTCTATTTAGTGGAAGGAGTCATGGTAGACTTTTGACATCACATTATAAATTAAGCAAACTTCTTTATAAGAATTTTAAGCCTTCTTTTATCATCTTTTGCAAGATCAATTATTAGAAACGATTGAATTCCTTCCATTAAATTTTGAATTAAAAAAATTAATAAATTATTCTATATATCACATGATATTTTTCCTCGTATCTTCTTATTTAATTAAAAATAAAAAAACTTGTTTTGATTGCAGATGACAAAACTAAATTTTACATAAAAGAATTAGTAATGCTACCTCTTCATATCATAACAAGAAGAGTTAGGATGTTTGGTTGCACCAAGAATTAAATTCCCTATATAAATAGGGAGTTTCCCAAAATCACTCTTCTATTGTTTTATTGTCTAATATTCTAGAATTACATACCATAAAACATGGAAATCAAAAGTTACATACAATTGCTTTGCTCTAAAAATTAGATTATACACCAATATTCATACCTACACTTATTTTGGAGTTTAGAGCAATACACAATTGTTTAATATCATTCTAAAGCTCAACTTTTCAAAGAATTTTTTTTTTAGGCGAAAGTGGCAAGCCACTATAATAAATTAATATAATATTTGGCTCAAAGACTACTGAAGGAAAGAACCAGAAAGAAAACCTCCATTCCTAGCCCAAAATTACATTATTTATAATAGGAAGCACCCTAAAAATCAATGAGCTAGAAAGAAAACCTCCATTCCTAGCCCAAAATTGCATTATTTATAATAGGAAGCACCCTAAAAATCAACCTAAAAGCCAATGTATCTAAATAAACCATGGACTGGCCCAATAAGATCTTACAAATTAACACCCCAAAAATTGGCCTATATATTCTGGCAATGCGATACATTTACCCCAAAGCACAATGTAATGCTAACTACATCATAAAAGGGAGCATAGACACTCAGGAAACATGCACATACAAGCAATCAATGACTATAAAGTACAACTCAACAACTATCAGTTGCATAGAAAGAATGATGGGTTATGTTATGCATCGGCTACGTTTATTTCTATCTCTAGTATTTTTCTTCTCTTATACACAATTCCTCCCATTCTACTTGAAGAATTTTCCACCTCACAAAACAAGCAGAGTCTAAACCATGCCGAATAATGTGTTCATTAATTTTTGTTAATTCCTTTTCAAATAAGTTCTTCTGTTCAAAGCCATTTTTGAAAACTTGTTTATTCTATATGTTGATATGGCCTTTCACATACTGCATTTTCTTGTAGAACTGAAACATCTTTGTTCCGGGGTGAACTGGTGCACATGTCCACCATTACTTGAGGATGGAATGGAAATATGGATGGCGAAACCACATGCTCTCAAACTTAAAAGATGGTTTGTGTCTATGCCCTGATAATACTATGGAATTGGATAATTTCAACAGAATGGGGAAATGATTAAACCCTGTAAATGCCAGGATTTTAGATTGTATAGTGAAAGCTTGTAGTTTCCAACACTGTGTGAGAAGGAACCTATCTAACCTTTCAGCTATTTGAAGGAAACCTGACCTTTTGTTTGTCCAAGTAAAGAGACCATTTTGCAGTACTATATCCATTAGATCACTGTTATTAATAAATTTAACAAAATCTTGTATGACTCTTGGAGGGGAAAAATTCCACCTTTTTTTTCAACAGCATAAATTATTGCATTAAAATCTCCTATGATGGCAATGTTCACATTTGTATTTTTCTCAATACTGTGAGTTAATGCAATTTAAAGCCTCTTCTTTCCATGGGTAGGCGTTGGGCCACATATGTTCTACAAGATAAAGGATAACTCAAAATGTTGAATGTTTAGCATTTGCCAATTGGAATCCTGTTGAATCAACTTCCCTTTAATAGTTCTCTGATTCCATAAGACAACAAGTCCCCCAGATGCACCTACTCCTTGGATATGACATGAGTGCCATAGTGACCATTTTTGAATTGTTTTATGATAAACATCCTATGAAAGTTTTGTTTCTTGGAACAAAATTATGTTGACTTGCGAAGAATCAAGTTGTTTCCAGATTCTATTTTGCTTGTCAGAAGCATTCAAGCCTCTGGCATTCCAAGATAGGATCTTTATTACTGATGAGGAGAATACGATGTTCTCCTCATCACTCTTCTAACTGATAAGAATTTTTCATCTAAGGTGGATTGTAAACCAGCTTCTATCTCTTCTTTAGCCTTGGTGCTTTTCGACTTCCTACCTCTAGTCTTTGGAATCTTCTTTTCCGGTTGGGATGCTATAGAAGTTTGTTCCACCGATAATGTTTGGGTGAAGTCAAAATCTCCCTTGACTTGAGGGTCTAAAACTACATTCATTTTCACTTCTTCATCTAGAGGGTTATAATGACCAGTTTTTGAGCCCAAGATATCTATAGTAGTTACATCAAGATCTTCATTGTCATCCATAACACTATGCATAATAAAATCTACTCCTTGGAGGCTTTGAGGTAATTTATTAAACAGTGAAATGTCCTCTTGCAGAACTATGTAATCCTCAGTTGTTTCATGTCCTCCCCTAAACCCATCCAAAAGCAATATGTTGGGAATATGGGTTTCCTCATTACAATCATTCTACTCTGGCAAATATCCATGTAATTCCTCTTTTTCTATCTCATAAATCCTTTGAGATGCAACATAAATTAATAAATCATTAGCCATGATTTCTGCCTCTTCTCTAGTGAGCTTTTTCATTGTTTTGGGCAGAATGTCCTCTAGCCTAGATTGTTCTTTCAATCTAAGGGGCATAATATCAATAGGATAGTTTTGAAACATTATCTCATGCACCAAAGTATCACACTTAAATCTAAGTTACTTGTGGTAAAGAAACTTCTGAGGAGGCTTGACTATTAGATCATGAAGTGGCCATTGAAGAAATGACACTTGGGGAACATATAATCCTACATTTTTGTATTCCCCTGCCGCAAACAAGGTTGGCCTAGTTCCTAGGGAAAAAATGCTCTAAACACTATGATCCTGACCTTGAAGAAGTGGCCTCCCATAAAACCAAAAATTGAAGAAAGAAATGATCTTACAGATGACCATGTGAAAATCCTTAGTTTTAAAGTAGGCTCTTTCCTGTTGTACAATCAGTTGGTGAATCATCATGGACAGATGGGCACCTAGAGGTGTGTGTTGGAAAGTAGAATTTGTTGGCAATTAGAGGAATTGATTATGTGTTTCATTGATTTTTTTTCATTGATGGCAACATCGGCTGTTTTGGTTATTTACTAGTTTCCGGTATGTTTGAGAAGAGCGGTTGGATTATGATATTGATCCGGTATGCTTTGGTTTGTGGAATTGGTTTGGATTTGTCATTCATGCTATTATGATGTGTATCATGATCCGTTGGTTTAGGATTTGATGACTTAGGAGCTATCATTTGTTCTAGTAAGCCTTTTGATCACCGGCAAGGGTTTTACCGACAGAGCTTTGTTGAAGATCTTTTGATGCACTTGATAAGTGGTTTTGGTGCGGCTTCTAGATGGATTTTGGGATGTTGCTGGTTATATTGTTCGTGTTGCTGTTGATTGGTGGTGTTTCATTTAGGACTGACCTAATGCTATCTTATTCTGCTAGGCTATGGAACGGTTTATGTAACGTGTTGGTGGATGATCCCGATGTGTTTCCAGTTGGATCTATTGATTAGATTATGTTGTTTTGATCTTAGGCTGACTTGGTTGATCATTGGATTGTGTGTTTATGTTATGAATTTATTGTATTATCTTTTAGGTGGTCAACCTAATTGTTTAGGTCCCGGGTTGGTATAAATATGATGTTAGATCTCTTTCTAGATCGTGAGTTTTTGGGATATAGGATTATCTATGTGCGAATATGGTTGTAATCATATTTAGAGGTTTTGGCCGATCATAGGTGATCAAATTAGGTTGGTGGAGGAGATTTAAGACCTCCAATACTGAACTTAACCAGAACTATACTTAGGCATAGGAGATGCTATTCTTGCAGTTCGCTCTTCTTTCAAGATTGTAGTCTGCATTTATTTTGTAGTTAGAGAGTCTCCTTTTGTGATGAGAAGTGTGCTCTAGGCTGTGGCCTTTCTACATGTGAATGCCCCTCTTTTGTATTCACATGCTTACTACAAAAGTATTATCTGACTGTGGGTAGGCTTCCCACCATGTATTTCCCTTTACCGAGTTTTCCAAGTACAAATCTTGGTGTTATCTTTTGTGGATGGTTAGTAAATGTTCAGTGGTTTATATTTGTGCTTAATTATTATTCCGGTATTTGGTTTATATATTCTGATAATAAGGTTTTAATGCTTAAAATTTTATAATCTATTGACAACTGATTCACCCCCCCTCTCAGTTGTCCACAGGTTATCTGAGTTGTCTAATAATTGGTATCAAAGCCTAATCCTCTCTACATAAACTTAACCACTTGAGGAAGATCCTATGGAATCTAATAGTTCAAGTTCATCAAGTTCATCTGCAGCTATTTTTCAGAGAGAAATTCCTAGGCTTGATGGAACAAATTACAGAGTATGGAAGATTCATAGGGAGACTCATATGAGATGTCTTGGTAAGGAGATTTGGGAGATCACTGAGAAAGGATATACAACTCATAATCTAGCATCTGACAATCCTCCTCCGACAGTCTTGGATAAGGACATTAAAAATGATTGTAGAGCTAGAGAAGCCCTTTTGTGTGGACTTTCAGATCAACAAGTTATGGGACTAACCAATAAATCAACTGAAAAGGCCATACGGGATAAATTGGAGACTCTGAATGAATGTGACCCTACTGTTAAAATTGCTAAACTTGATGGTTATCGGGTGAGATATGAGAACCTGAAAATAGAAGAAGATGAAAGGATTGCTGCTTTTATGGAGAGAGTTAATGAAATTGTTCTAAGAATTTAGTGTTGTGGTGGATCTCTAAGCGAAGATGAAATAGTTTCTAAAGTATTGAGAGCTTTACCACCGACTTATAAGATGAAGGCTACTGCAATTAACGATTTGAGAGCAATGGAAAACACCTCTGTTAACAGGGATACGTTGGTTGGAAAGTTATCTTCTTTTGACCTTGAGGAATTTGGTCCTTCTGGAGTTGCAAAATCTGAACCTAGTTTTCATGCATGCACATCATCTACTAGCTAGAGTGATTGGAAAGCCTTATATTCTAAGGAACTGGAGGAAATGAATAAATAAGATGAAGAGTTTGAGAAACTTGAAGACTTATTTGCTGGAAGAGTACCTAAAGGTTTGGTAGGAAGTAAGTATGAAGAAAAATCACCTTTTAAATGTTTTGCATGTAATAAGATAGGTCATTTTGCATCTAGATGTCTTGAAAGCAACTCAAGATTTGAGGAAAGAGCCAAAAGATCTTTTAGGCCTAACCATGATTATAAAAACAAGCATAAGTACAAGGGGAACAAAGACAAATCATGCTACTATACAGATGAGGAAGGTATGGCTGATTTTGATGATGAATCGACACAAGATTCAGCTAGTGGATCCAATAATGGAAAGGAATGGGTATTCTTGGTTGTCAAGGAAGATGATCTGGTACCTGAAGAAAATGCCCTTGCTGCTAAAGTTGAAGACAAGGATGAATGGGTGATAGACAGTGGATGTTCACATCATATGACTGGAGATAAAAGGAAGTTTCTATCTTTGGAAGAATTTGATGACGGGTTGGTTAGATTTGGAGATGACAAAGCATGCATGATGAAGGGAAGAGAAACAATATCATTGGATGGTAAGAATGATACTGATAATGTTTATTATGTTGAAGGTTTAATGCATAATATTTTGAGTGTAGGATAGTTGGTGGATAAGGGATTTCAGTTATAGTTCAAGGATGGAAAATGCAAGATTATCAGCAGATTTGGATTAGAGATTGCAACCGGTACTCAGACTAAAGGTAACATCTTTCATTTGAACTCCGATGAGAAGACGTGTTTGATTGCACAAATTGATGAGAGTTGGCTATGGCATAAGAGGTTGTGTCATGTGAATTTTGATTGCATTGTAAAGACCAGTTCTACTAAGGCAGTTAGCGATATACCTAAGATTGTGAAGCCCTATAATCCTGTATGTAAGGAATGTAAAATGGGAAAGAAAGTTAGAACTCCTTTTAAAGATTATACAAGACAAATCTAATGATGTTCTTGATCTTATTCATACTGATTTGTGTGGTCCTGCTAGAATTAAAAGTTTTTAGGGTGATAGATATTTTATGCTAATAATTGATGACTATTCTAAAATGATGTGGGTTACTTTTTTAAGGGCAAAATCTGAAGCATTTGAAAAGTTTAAAATTTTTAAAGCTAAAATTAAGACAAAGACATGATTGAAGATTAAATGCTTAAGGTCAAATCAAGGTGAAGAATTCACATCTAGTGAATTTAACATTTATTGTGAAAAGAATGGGATAAGGAGATACTTATCTTCACCCAAGCACCTTAGTAGAATGGAGTTGTGGAAAGGAAGAACAAAACTATCCTGGATGCGGCTAGAACTATGATGATGGAAGCTAATCCACCTCATATCTACTGGAGAGAAGCTATGAGCACGTCGGTATACACATTCAACAAATTTCATATCAAAGGAGACACCAGTAAGACACCTTATGGGTTATGGTTTGGTCATACCCCTACAGCTAAATATTTCAGAATTGCTGGTAATAAATGCTATATCAAAGAAATGATTCCATTGGAAAGTTTGATCCTAGATGTGATGAAGGGATATTTTTTGGTTATTCTAATGAAAGAAAAACATATAGATGTTATAACAAAAGCTTGTAGAGAATTGTGGAGAGCACTAATGTCAAGGTGGATGAGCTGAACATAAGTCAAATAAGAACTTATGAGAGAGAACTAGCAGTGGAAATGATCATAACTGAACCGGTAGCACCTACACCAGAACAAAATGTTGAACCAGTTACTCCAAAAGTATCAGAAAATTCAATAGTAATTGAAGATCAGAGGAGAGGAATAAAACTAAGAAGACTCTTAAGTATGTTAGTTTAAATCATTTGGAAGATCAAATTGTTGGAGACAAGAATAAATGAGTGATGAAAAGAAGAAGGTTGGAAGTTGATGAGGTATGTTTAATTTCTCAAATTGAACCAGCATTAGTAATTGAAGCATGTAAAGTTGAATATTGGATGAAAGCTATGGAAGAGGAATTAGATTAGATAGAAAAGAATAATACATGGACTTTAATTCCCTGACCTAAAAATAAGAATGTTATCGAGACTAAATGGGTTTTTAGGAATAAATTGAATGAAGATGGACAAGTTGTGAGGAATAAGGCTAGATTGGTTTGTAAAGGATATTCTTAGAAGGAAGGAAGGATATTCTCTCTCTCTCTCTCTCTCTCTCTCTCTCTCTCCCATATCTCCATCTCCCCTAATATCTCTCTCCCCGTCTCTCTCTCTCTCTCTCTCTCTCTCTCTCTCTCTCTCCCCCTCTCCCCTAATATTTCTCTCTCTCCCCCCTTTCCCCTAATCTTTATTTCTCCCTCTCCTCTAATCTCTCTCTACCCCTCTCCCCTAATCTTTCTATCTCTCCCCCTTTCCCCTAATATCTCTCTCTCCCTCTCCCCTAATCTCTCTCTCTCCATCCCCCCCTAATCTCTATCTCTCTCTATCCCCTAATCTCTCTCTCCCCTACCCCCTCCCCCCTCTCTCCCCTAATCTCTCTCTCTCCCCCTCCCCGAATCTCTCTCTCTTTAAAATATCAGTACTCAAACCAGATATTCAATATAATCAGATATTTGATTTCTGCCATTGCCATTAATGTGGAAACAGTAAAAAAAGGAAGCAAATCGGATATCTGATATATCTGATTTTTTTAAATACAAAAGAGCCTTGTAGGAATTTTTGTGGATTCCAATGGCTCACATTCTTCACATTTTGGTTTCTGTCAATAATCACAAGTTTTCAGATAGGTTGAGACAAATTTGTGCTTTTGAGATATTCTAAAAGTCAAATATTACATTGTTAATCATTTAGGAGCATCTTTGTAGAGGTAAATGGGGAGTAGTAGTCATGGAAAGTCTAAATGCAAAAGAAAGCTTTCAAATGACCAAATTCAAGTGTATAGAGAAAGAGACAGAGAAGGTCATAGGAGGAGAAGATAAGGTATGTTAAATATTGCTAATGTTACTTGAAGTGAAGAAGAAATTGAATTTGAAAATGTTGAACAAGTTATTCAATATGAAAATGTAGATTTTGAAAGTGAAAATGTTGAAAGTGATAATCAAAATGCTCAACATGATGTAAGAATGGAAAGTGAAAATTTGGGAGTTGACAATGAAGGTGTCCATAATTTTGGTGAAAATATAATTTTTTTTGACATTGGAGGTGAAAATGTAGAAAATTTTGACATAGGAGGTGAACATGTGGAAATTTTTGACATTGGAGGTGAAAATGTGGAAATTTTTTGACATTGAAGGTGGAATTGCTCGACCAAGTGAACAATATGTAACACCTAATTACTTCAGAAATGAGGACCCTCTCATGGATGAAAGACAACTTCCAAATCCAAGACCTTCAAGAACCCCAAAATGGTTACTTGAAAATGATGAGAACATTATTGCGAATCTTGAAGGTAAGAGGTCAACAAGAAACATTTGATTGTGGGCTACACAACTTTTCGACCAAAATTTTAGCAATAAGACATTGACTGAGCAATGCTAACTTTTTGTTCAATTGCTAAATATGATAAAGATGAGACCATTGCTAAACAAATTAAAGATTCATATGAACAAGAAGATAGAGAGAAATTCTATTATTGTCAAAAATCTATATACATGAATGTATGTCCATATTTAAAATATACATGCCAACTAGACATGTAAGCATCCCAAAATTATATAAAACATCCTAAGCTATTAATGGATCATCAAAATCGATCTTATTCACCACACTGCTCGACTCTAAAGGATCCTGCAGAAGAAAAGCAAACCATGATTAAGATTAGTTATATTATATGACTCACATTCAAAAAGTTAACATAAAAATGAACTATAATTGAACTATTCTTGTTTACCTTATCTCCATGTTTTCTCTTTGGCTTTGAAAGACTCTTGGTGTATGTCTTTGGTAGAGGAGGCATGTTTTAAATATTTTCATACACAACCTACATATGTTCACAAACATGACATTGATACAAGTTAGAATATAATTGTCACCGATATAATGAATTATATCTGTTAAACACAAAATAAAATAAAGACATGTAGCTGAGGCATCTCTTCTTCTTCTTCTTCTTCTTCTTCTCCTTCTCCTTCTTCTTCTTCTTCTTCTTCTTCTTCTTCTTCTTCTTCTTCTTCTTCAGGTATAGTGGGTGTAGTCAACAAGGATGTGAAGCCAATAATTTTTTGTACATATACACAACAAGTATGTGAAACTATCAATCTATGTCTAGACGTGTATACTCATTATAAGTTATTTAAGATATTCATTCAATCATATTTGCATTCAATTACCTTTTCCTTGTCTCCAGTTGCATTACTAGATCCTAAATTGCACAACCCCGCACTCACGCTACTTGTGCCCTACAAGAGTAAAATAAGATATACATGCAAGTTACTACATACTCTAATTAATGCCAATATAAATGATGAGAATGTATGTACAATAAAATACAGACAACTAGGTGCAATAATATATATACCATAAAGCTATCAAGGCCAAAATAAATGACCATCAAGGTGCCTTTTTGGATTTGTGTCAACTCCTCCTCTATCATCAGCAATTAAATAGACCATGTAAATAAACATTAGTACTTAATATTATCTAGATTATAAATATTCATTTAAAATATTAAATGAACCATGAAAATATAAATCTTACCACTACATTATCAACGTATGATGAAGGTTCCTCCCAACCTCTAGCATGAAAGGACTCTCCAGGGTATCCTCTAGTCCCTGCCATAACATCTGGTGCATCGTGCATCTCATGCACCTCATAATTTGCAGTGTGTGCAGGAGAATCAACAGGCTGCCCAACTAGACCTAAGCATAGGTGCCCACACATGACACAACTATGGGGTACACAAATGTGTGGAGTTGAGGAGGAGGTGTCAGCACCACCGGATTCACCACTACCATCAAAACAAGGCTAAGCTACTGCCCCAGCCTAAGAAACCAAAAGGCTACTCAAAGAGTGAATAGCCAATATAGTCTGTGACACCATCTGATAGATGATATCTGGATGTTGCACTGTAGGTCCCCACAAGAGGATGGGGGACATATGGGCCTTGGACTACTCTGACTACCCCAGGTCTATTTTAGGGCATACCTAAACCCACACCTTGGAAAGGTTGGATGTCAAAGTAGTTCACATGTTTTCCTAAAACAAACTCAGCATACAATTTTTTGATGAAGTAGAAGGGGACATCAAGATTGTTGTTAGGTGGTTTATTGAAAATCATCCACCAACAATCCCAAATTTTTTTCACAATATCATCATTTGTGCACCATTTAATAGAAAGATTTGTTTTTTTGGAGTCTACGGGTTGACTAGGGTGGGGATTCACAAACAATGTGGCGATATCGGCTTTGGATATCTTGAGATCCTTGATCTCCTTATAGGACAAGCCATTCACATATTCTTACCTCATAGAATCTCGCCACAAAAGAGCAATATTGTGCTCCTCAGTGATGATTTCTATACTCTTTATGATGGACGTGAGGAGATAAAACATTGGGTTCAGGTGAGGGATCCTACTATAGACATCTACAATCCCCCTCAATTGGTTCAAATTTTGTGCAATTAAATCCTCAATTGAAGGGGGGTTTGGCAAAGGAGGGTTTTGTGAAGGAGGGTTTGGTTATTGTGGTTGTGGTTGATCAATGTTTTCACTATTATTCGACATTTTTAACCTAATTGAATGCAAACAATTGAATTTAGTTAACAAATTTGAACAATTTTGTATTTGATTTTAAAAAACCTAGTTTTCATGAAAAAACATATTTTGAATGAAAAACAAATAAACATTAGAAAAAATGCAAAAATTTGAATGATAATGATGAAAAACAATAAAAATCCTACCTTTTATTGGATTTTTTTGCAAATTTGGGTAACAAAATTGAAATATCAGGTCCAACCGGATATTAGATTTGCTTGAATTTGCGTAGCCCATGGGTAAAAAATAACCCACTGGCTGTCACAGTCCTCTTTTATTGTCTTAGAGAAATCAGATATTCGATAAAATCGGATTTCTTATTTTTATAGTTAAATTATTTTAAAATAACAATATATTATATAATATTTTATATTATATAATACATAATACATAATACATAATATAATATTATATAATATATTATTATAATATATAATATTATATTATATATTATATTATTATATTATATAATATTATATTCTATTATATATTAAATATTATATAATATATTATATATTATATATTTATATATATAATATAATATAATAATATATTATATAATACGAATTATATAATATATAATATAATATTATATTATATATTTAAATATATAATATATAATTTATTTTTAAATTTAAAATTACTTATAAAAATTGGATAAACGATTTGCCCAGGGGTTTACCATGCCAAGGTGTACTAACACCTAGGCCAAGCAAAAAGTCAACACAGATTTTCATGTTTTTAGGCGAGTGGAAAAGGCTATTTTTTTCACATCACCACTTTTCAGCCCCCCATGTTCTTGCACTAACCCATAACTTGGGCTACCAAAAAAAAGTAGATATGTCATGTGACACACAAACCTAATACTTCATCTTTGTCTCCTACTATAAAACTAGGAGAAACTCCTTATCCTTGTCAAAATCAAACAAGACATTCCTTTGGAGGGTAAACTTTTACACATTAACATATTCCTTATAAGAGTTGGGGAGCCAACAATAATCAATATCTTTGATGCCAACATGCCTAACCTCATCTTTTACTACACTCCATCTACTTCCTTGACCTCTTCTCTAGCAAGCTTCCAATGGAATGTTGATGATATTTTCATCAACTTCGTTGATACAAATTTGATAACTCCCAACCAATATTGTATTTGTAGTGATCCCCTCCATCATTCCCATCACCTTCATCATCCCATTATCCTTCTTTGTCATTTCTTGCATCAAATGAAGTGTTGACTCTAACTTCACATAGAGTTACCCCATTATCATTGTCATAATTTTTTATATGCATAGTTACATGTTTCAAAATTATTCTTGAAATAATTATTTATACAAAGTCCATGAAAAAAAAACTTATCAAGTTATTATATTGCCAAGAAATTATTTAAGACTAAAACAAGTAAAAAATGACTTATTCAAGGCAAACAACATAACTATATATTTAATCATTTAACAATTAGTGGTGGGAATGACGGAAGTGGGAGCAGCTGGCGGTAATGGGCGAACTCAAATTTCAAATTCTCAGCAAGGCAGGAACCTTGGTTCCAATGGTGGAAGGGGCCAGATCAAAGCTACTGGTCCCATAGGTGATAAGGATAAGCCTCTGGACATCCTAGAGGCTATTGTTGACTTATAGTCTGATGGTACTTTGCCAAAGGAGACAACGGGTTCATCTGGGCTTCTGGGGGAAGGGTCCAATGGGGGGCCCATTCCATGTGATGACTCCATTGACAGTGGAAGGGAAAAAAAGAAATGGTCATTCCTTTTTGGAACTAGACCTACTGGTAAATCCTCCCTACCTCCTGTTAAGAATATTTTTGACCCTTCTGGTGGTAAGTTCGCTATCTCTATCCTTGACCAGATTTTGGACCATAATATCAATAGTATGTCGAACTCCTTAGTAGGGAAATTTATAGGTTCACGTCCTAATATTGAAGTTGTAAGGGCTTTTGTCAAACAAAAATGGGTCCTCAAGGGAAATGTTGAAGTATCAGCTTTACCTAAAGGCCTTCTGTCTTTTTCATTTTCATGTGAAGAAGATAAGGTTAAGATTCTATGCGGGAGCCCCTGGATGGTAGGAAAGACAGCTCTGGTCCTTAGAAAATGGCATCTGAACCTAAACATGAATGATTCTCTCCTGGTGCAAGTTCCAGTTTGGATAAAGCTACCAGGATTTCCTCTTGAATATTGGGCAGAGAGTATTTTCTTTGGAATAGCAAGCTCCTTTGGCGAGTTGCTCTCAATAGACCCAGTCACTGCTTCAAAAAGAAGACTAACTCATGCAAGGTTCTGTGTAGGAGTAGCCCCTGAAGCAAATACCGGAACAGATAGATCTAGTTTCAAAGATGGGAACTTGGAAACAACACATCGAATATGAATCTATCCCTTTTGCATGCTTCCACTATAAAAAAGTAGGTCATTGGGCAAAATCCTGCCCAAACAAGCCAAAGGTGGAACCTAAGCAGCCTAAACCCCAGATGGAAAAGCAAAAGGTGCCAGAGAAAATGGCGTGGCAAGTTAAAAATCTAGAGAATAAGGAAGAAAATTCCAATCACTTTAATCCTTTGGGGGAAAATAAGGAAGTCACCTCAAATTCTATCTCTAGTCCCTCAACCCAGGAAGTAGTGAAAAATGAACCAACCAAAGTCAGCCCCGTGGGTAGAACTCAAAAAAAGGAAATGAAAGATCAGAATGATCCTTCAAATGAGATAGTTGAAGTGGTTGCTGACACTTATGAAGGAAAGGAACTAGAAAAAAAAGATTACCAACCTGAGGAAGGAGAGATCCCTGACCCCCAAGAAGAAAGCACTGATTCTTCTCTAGCCATTCCAAGTTTTGAAATTCAAGAAGCCCAAAAATGTTCAATTTTGGGTATGAACCTCTTAGACTCAGAATAGAGCTCAAGAATAATGAACAATGTTTCAACTGATTCCAGAACTCCTAACTGGGGGAATGAAAAAGAAATCTCCAAAATTTTCAACAACATGGAAGTGGCTCCTGTGATAGAAACTGAATGGAAACAACCAAAATATAGGAATAAGAAAGGATCTACTCCCTCAACTTCTCTACTAAGGAAATCCAGTAGAATAGCTCAAGTTGATGTGGGGTATATTTCCTCTTCCCCAGGATGGCCCTCTAACCACAAAGTCAGAGACAAGGAGGCCAAGAAGAACATTGCAGATGGAACCCAAAAGACTCTCAAGGAGCTGGGAATTGGTAAGTAGCTATGAAGATAATCTCTTGGAATATTAGGGGACTCAACAATTCCCATAAACATGATATTATTAGGAATATGATAAGAGATAGTAATCCTGATATTTTTCTAATTCAAGAAACCAAAATGAGTAGAGAAAAAGTTGAATCTTTGAAGTTCTTAAAAAATGGTAATGTTAGTGGTGGCAGTTCCGAAGGCACTTCAGGAGGCATTGCTACCATCTGGAACCTTAATACTATTAAAGGTTAGGTCATAATTTAGGACAATAATTTCTCTTGTATTAAATTTGAGCATTTAAAAGATGGTACTTCATGGGTTCTTACCAACATTTATGCTCCTAATACCTTAAAGGCTAGAAACTCTTTTTGGAAAAAATCATTCAGGCTAGTGACAGCTTCAAAAATCTTAGTTGGATGGTTATGGGGGACTTCAACACTCCTTTGAGAGAGGAGGAAAAATTTGGAGGTAGTCCTTCTCAATTGGAAAGTAGGATGGCCCTTATAGGTTTTATTAATTCTCAGGCTCTCAATGACTTGGAAATATAGAGTTGTAATTACACTTGGACTAACAGAAGAATTGGTAATGACCTTATCCAAGTGCGACTTGATAGGACCCTCATCTCTAATGACTGTTATAGTCAGTATTTCTGTTCTTTGTCAGCCCACATACAAGTTGGATCTGATCATTTCCCTATCACCTTCATTGCTGACTCAATCAATAGAAAGAGAAATTTTCCGTTGAGATTTGAAAAAATGTGGACCCTCTATCCCGAAATCAGAAGAAATATTCAGAAATGGTGGAGCATCCAAGTTGAGGGAATGACTATGTTTAAAGTTGTCAAGAAACTCAAAAGTGTGAAGGACAATATACGACTCTGGAACAAAACCAGTTTTGGAAATATATTTGAGGCTAAGAGTAAAATTTAGGAAGATCTTAAAGAAATACAAGATCAGATCCAGAAGGACGGTTTCAGTACTGTCTATTGTTGATGAAAACAAGACTCTCAAAAAATACCATGATATTATTGCCAAAGAGGAAATGTTCTGGAAGCAGAGATCAAGATGCATCTAGCTTAAGGAAGGAGATAGGAATACAAGATTCTTCCATATGTCGACTATCAAGCATAAAGCAGTTAATAGGGTGAACAAGCTAGTTGTGGAGAATGGGGAGCTGGTCAAGGAGGATGAAATAAGGAATGAAGCTAAGAGGTATTTCTCAGACCTCCTCAAGAGGGATCACAGTCTGGATGCTGAAGCCCAGTCCTCTTTTCTTCAGAACATTCCTTGTCTCATTGATGCTCAAAAGAATGCCTCCCTCTCCTCCATTCCCTCTAACTTAGAAATCAAAAATGTTGTTTTCTCCTTTGATGGTAACAAAGTGCCTGGTCCAGAGGGCTTCCCAATTTTCTTTTTTCAAGATTTTTGGGAGATTGTTGGAATTGATGTTTCCAATGGGGTTAAGGAGTTTTTTGGGGCTAGAAAATTCTTGAAAGAAATCAATGGAACTTTTATTGCTCTCATCCCCAAGATTCAAGGTGCTGATTCTTTGGACAAATTCACACCTATTAGCCTCTGCAATTCTTTTTACAAGATTATCTCCAAGGTCCTTACCTCTAGAATTCTGGCTGTCCTTCCTGCATTAATTAAACACTAGCAAAATGGGTTTGCTCTTGGAAGACAAATTCTTGACTCCATTATTACGGTCCATGAGAACATTCAATCTCTTGTTAGAGAAAAGAAGCAGGGTCTCATCCTAAAGCTAGATCTCTCCAAAGCCTATGACAGGGTTGACTGGTCTTTTCTTCAGAAAATCCTCACTTCTTTTGGGTTCTCCTCTAGAGTTGTCGACCTTTTCTCCCAACTTACCACCTCTGCTACTTTTGCTGTTCTTGTCAATGGTTCTCCTTCTACTTTTTTCCAAGCTTCTAGAGGTCTTAGGCAAGGAGATCCTATTTCCCCCATCCTCTTCATTATTATGGCCGAATGCTTTGGAAGGACCATGGAAAAAATGGTGTTGCAAGGCTCCTTTAAGGGCCTCCAACCATCCTCTGCTAACCTTATCTGCTCCCACCAATAGTTTGTTGATGACACTATTATTATGGGGGAATCAAGTATTTCAGAAGCTAAATTTTTTAAGAGCACCCTATGTAAATTTGCCTCTGCTTCGGGTCAGCTTATCAACTGGGCTAAAAGTGAAGTCTTTTTCATTAATACTTCAGAGAGAAGACAACAGAGGATTAGCAGAATCTTGGAGTGTCGGACTGCTGACCTTCCTGCCACCTACCTTGGTCTCCCCATGGGAATTGCCCCTCCTGATCCCTTCTGGAGTTCTCTAGTGGACAAATTTCATAAAAAACTTGCTGGTTGGAAAGGGGCCCTCTTAAGTCAAGCTGGCAAGCTCCAACTCCTTAAGGCTACTCTTCAAAGTATTCCAATTTATGCTCTTAGTCTTTTCAGAATTCCAGTTAAGTACGCTGAAGCAATTGAGAAAACTCAAAGAAGATTCCTATGGTTTGGGGTTGAGGATAAGCAAAGAATATCCTTGGTGGCCTGGGACCAAGTCTGTAGGCTAAAAAGCAAAGGAGGTCTGGGCCTCAGGAGGATTCATACTTTAAATGAAGCTCTCTTATCCAAACAAGTCAGGAGAATGTTTCATTCCAATTCTGAATGGTGCAAAATTTGGTGAAGTACTCTCTTCTATCCTCCTCTCTCTCCTCTTTTCTCAATTTGGATCTCAGTATTAATGGATCCCACATTTAGAATCATGCCTCTAAATGTAAAGAAAGTATAGCTAAAGGAGTGATATGGAAACTTGGAAATGGTAGGATAGTAAAATTCTGGGAGGATCCCTGGCTTTTTGATAAACCTCTAATGGACTTCAACGAATGGGCCCCCCATGCTCCCTCCTATATTAGATCTTTTGGCTCCTTAGTTGCTAAGTATTGGGATGGTAATGAATGGCAGAACATTGAAAGTATCCACCCTAGCCTTTCTAAGCTCAAGATCCATCTGTCTGCGATATGGCTGAATAATGAAGAGGACTCCCTTATTTGGAAACATGATCCCAAAGGAACTTTATTTGTGTCTTCTATGTATTGTGTCCTTTCCCCCCCGCTCCTATTAACCCTTATTGGTCTAAAGCTTGGATTAAGGGTCTTACCCCCAAAATCAATTTTTTCTTCTAGACTATCCTCCAAAATAAGATCCTAACCCTTGACAACCCCAAAGGCAGAGGTTTTGCCCTCCCTAATAGATGTGTGTTGTGCCTTCAAGAGGAAGAGTCTGTGGACCATCTTGCTCTCCACTGTTCCTTCTCAGCCTCTATTTGGGAAAGCTTCCTCAAGAGCTTCAGTATCGCTTGGGTGTTTCCTAATAACATTAGAGATATGTTCTCCTCCTGGAATATTCAATGGGCTAACCCTTTTTTGAGATGTTTGTGGTAGCTTTCTCTTCCTCACATCTTGTGGGGTCTATGGAAAGAAAGAAATAACTGAATCTTCAGGGATGTCTCCCACAATTCAGATATTGTATTTCATAAAATTCAATGGTCTATTCAGGAAAATATAGGAATCATTGAGGGTCCTTGTTACTTGAACAATCCACTGGAATCAAATATCTTAAGGGTATGGAATATGAAGATCATTGATGGTCCTAATCTCAACCAAGATGAAAGGCTTGAAGCTAAGTGGCAAACCCCTCCTCAAGGTTGACTCAAAGTTAATTTTGACGGTGTTGCCAAAGGTAACCCAGGTCCTTCAGGTTTTGGAGCTATTCTTAGAGATCATAGAGGAATTTGCAAGGAAATGGTTGCTGTCCCTATTGGAACCCAAACCAATCATAAAGCTGAAGCAATGGCAGCTCTTCAAGGCATCATCCTAGCCAAAAAATGGAAATGCCCCTATCTATGGATAGAAGGGGATTCAAATATTATAATGAAGTGCCTTAATGGGACTTCAAAACCTTCTTGGTCGATTCACAACATAATCACTTCTGCTATTAACATTATTAGCACCTTTAAAAAATGCCATATCTCCCACATCTACTGGGAGGCCAATGGCTCTGCTGACTGGGCTGCCAATGCGGCGGTTAAAAGTGAGGCAATTACCACGTGGATGGGTGAAAGTGGACTCCCCAAAGATGTGAGACAAATCATTAGCAATGAGCGATATTAAAGCACTCCAAAGACTCTTGATGGATAGGATCATTATGAAAAGTACTGATGTGAGTACTTTGAGTTATTTTAATAATGAGAAAATCACTCATTATAACATCAATGGCATAAAATCTCACGCTTTCTGGGTAGTTGTTATAGCTCTGAAAAGCTCTTAGTTTAATTAGCTCTATAAGTTTCAAAATTTGGCCGTGAGTAGCGACAACATGGGGGGAAATAGGAGGTGATATGAACCAAGTAGTAGTAAAGAGTGGAAACAAAAGGAAGAGGTTTGGGGTATTCTGCAGCAAGGTGGTCTCTCGAACTTCATGGAGAGACTCCACGGCCGAGATGGTATGGTAACCAGTCTTTTCTGCAAGAACTGGAAGAAGGGCATGTTGAAAATGGGCGATCAAATGGTTGAAATCAACGAAGATTTAATTGCTCAAGCTACGGACCTCACCAAGGAAGGTTGCAACTTCTATAGAGATAGGAAGGTCAGCAGGGAAGCTATTGAAAGGTACCCGGTAACTGAGAAAGAGAAAAAATGACTGGTAAAGTTGAGCAAAACCTACTACCCGCCTAGGGCTTTTGCCAGACCCTGGTGGGAGATTCTTTTTGTTTTAATGTGATATATCACTCTAGATGGTAGGTTTACGAAAGTTTATGGGTATCACTTTGTTCTATTAAATCACTTTAGGCACAATGATAAGGTTAATTTCCCTTATTTCTGTAAAGCGAAAAATCGAACCCCAGTTGCTCTCCCCTCTCCAACTCCAAGGAGAGAAAAGGGAGGTCACTAGGATTGACGGTTTTCACTTAGGGGAGACTTTACATTCAAAAGAGGGGTTGAAACCCACAAGATCTAATCCCACACAATGCAAGATTGGATTCTAAATGAGTTTCAAGGGTTAAGACAGCAAGGCTACCCTCTTTTGTAAAGAATGTAGATAGAAAGATTAAGCTAGGAATGCATGAAAAGTGAGAAAGATTCACTTATAAACAGAGATAGGGATATAGGATGAAGCTGCGGACCTAGAATTAGTAGTAAAATGTCGAGACGGTGCTGTCCTACAAATTTGAGCGAAAGTTGACAGGACGATGGCGCTTGGAGTGCACACGGTCCTCCGAAAAATCCGCGAAATGAAGGGGGATCTGTTTGTCTCTTCACAAGGATTCTAGATCTTCAATTTCAGCCACGTACCTACAACCTACACACACAAAAGTGAAGATGATTGGGGGGTTAGGGATTAGGGGTTTGCCCTTAGGTCAAACCCCAGTTCTGGAATTAACCAAGAAATGAGAATGCTATAAATGTAAATGCTTGTAATGTAAAACAAGTACTAGTACCTTGTTGTAAGAATGTTTGTATTCTTACATGCGAAGGTGTAGATGTTGTTGTATGTTGTATGTTGTAAGTGATCTCCTCTTCAATGGTTGAATCCTTTCCTTGAATGCAACACTTAGCCTTGAATGGAGACTTAGAATGATCAATTGCTTGAAGGAATGCTTGAATGCTTGAATACTTGAATGCTTGAATGTTTGAGTATCGTTTCCACGCCTTTTCCATCTTACCAAAATGGGAGAGGAAATGTAGTTTATATACTTGTCAATTAGGGCTGATAGACTAATTTTCTCGACCTTAGGCCGACCAGGAAAGATTGTTTTCCAATTTGCAAACAAAATGAACCGAAGCCCCAAAAGAGACTGGGCCCAAAATAGGGCTAGGGACTAGGGTGCCGGGCGCCATGGTCCTGGGGGACCAGGGCACTGGGTGCCCTAGTCCTGAAGGACCAGGGCACTGGGCGCCATGGTCCCACCTCCAGGGACAACAGGGTGCAAGGAGGATCAGGCCAGGGTGCTGGAAAAATGCAGTTTTTGATGTCGTGGACAAGTTTCGGGGTCTCCATTCAGGTTCCGTGTTGCATCGCCATCGTGAAGACCCAAATGCAGTCAAAATTGCAAGTGTCACAATTTTAGGATGCTACATTTAGCCCCCACTTTAGCGGGAGTATAAGCGTATGCTCATACTTTCGGTAAAGTACAAGGAAACAACATTGAAAGACTTTCACCACGTCAAGGAGGCAAGATACACCAAGCCCCCAGTGGACTAAGGATCTTACGGCTTCAATTGACAAAGTAAAAGGGAAGATCACGAGGGAGAACCATGACTGTCAGTAGTAAGGTTCCCTCACTATGAGTCATGTAAGAAAAATACCAAAAATTTTCAAGGCAAAGCTAAGTTCGCCAAGAAATTTTCAAGTATCTTGAAGAGATAGACGGGGTGTATGCCCCCCTACGTTAAAGCGATCGCACACGCCTCAACGGGGGTGATTAGTTTAAGGTAGTGATACACATAAGAAATGAGAAGGGAAAGGAGCACGTTATCACAAAGATTTAGCCCCCAAGTGTGAGATAAACCCAAGGATAATAGACACAAAACATGAATCATGAGGTGACTTCACTTTCCTTGGGGTCAGTATGCTGTATGATAATTCATGTATATCATATGTATGTATGCATAATTGTTCTTCATTCCCCAATCAAGGAAGGTCACCTAGAAGAAGGGAACACATGTGTCTTTTGAGTCAACATGAGAGAGACCAAAAGAGATCTCAATGCTTTGCATCATCCTCAAGTAGACAACACTAAGGACAACAAATAGAAGAATGAGAATAACACATAGAAGAAGTAACAAAAGAGAGGAGGAGAGAATCTGCTATGCTAATGAAACTAGTCTAGCACGTCATCTACCCCCCGATCTTGCTGATCAATGTTTCGGGAAGGTAGGGAACACGCTAGAGGAGGAACATCCAACACAGCAGATGGAGCTATCACAAGATCCAAACAAGGGCTATGTTCATGTTCCAAGCCACGTTGTTCTTGTCTAGGAGCTAGGATAAGTGCTTTAGAAAATTCATTAGATAAATGGTTATCAACATCAACAAGTTCATATTCACTATCAGAAGCAAGAGAAGTAACATTTTCATCATGAATAACATTTTCATCTATATCATCATCAAGATTTATAAAAATAGGATCTTTAACTCGCATAGGATCAAGACCATCATGCATCTTATGTTTAGGAGATTTTGGCTCAATTTCTGGTTGAGGAGAAAATGGAATAATGCTTGTTGAAGGTGTTTTTGGAGATTGCAAAGTTTGAGAAGCAGCTGCTTGAGCTCTAAGATGACGCTTTCGTCGGTGTTCACACGCGGAACGATTTCGTCTAGTCTTAGTAGGAAGTGGAGAAGATTGAGGAGGAGGGATGTTCTCATCCTTATCACTTGGGTGTTTAAGTTGTGGTCTCTTAGGCTGGATAATAGAAGAAGAGGAAGGTCTCTTCTCTCTATAAAAGGAAGGAGGAGGAACTGCTCCATATAAAGGAGGAATATTTGGTTTAGGAAGGAGACCAAGTCCATCATGATGACGAGGTATAGGTCTATTTTTAGAAAGTTTATTCGGCATAGACATAGTCACATCCATAGGAACGGGTTGGGAATCTTCTTGAGGAAAGAAATTAGTTTTATCTTTCAAAGGAAGAACTTCCTTCTCAAGAACAATAGGAATATCAAGTTTGGGTGTTCTAGGTTCACTTAGAGATAGGATCATATCTATTTTCCACTTTTGATAAGATTTGAAAAGATGATCACTTCGTTGGGGAAGAGATTGGAATTGTTTAGGCCAAAAATAATCAATATGAACGCTAGAAGTTCTTTCAGCTGGTTTAAAGAGACTATGATTGACAGTAACAACTTCACCATTATGGGGAAATTTCAAACACTTGTGAATAGGAGAAGCAATAGCTTTCATGGAAGATAGCCAAGGATAGCCAAGCTTCACATGAAATTGTTCAGATGAAGGAATAATAGCAAAGTTTACATCAAGGGATTTGTTACAGACCTCAATAGGTAATGTAATAGAACCAATTGTAGGAGAAGAAAATGCATCAAATAATTTCACAATCACATCTATTTTGTCATAGATCACTTGATTCAATTGCAAAGTAAAAAGAAATTCTTCAGTAATAACATTAACCATGCAAGAAGGATCAATAAGCACTCCACGGCAAGGTGTATTCTTGACTTTTGCAACTATGTATAAAGGACCATCAGGTGCCCTGATAGTTTCACTAGAATCAAATGTGATGGAAGGTTCTTTAGGGTTTTCTTGCTGCTCTACAAAGTTAATCACATTCAGAGTCATAGACACAAGACCATCAGATGAGAAAGAGGAATCATTAGCCTCAATCGCATTAGAGGTATGAGAAGGTAATGGATCAGTAAAAATATGAAGATTTTGGTTAGGAGGAGCTACAGATGTGTTGCCTTTATCATTCACTCCTGAAACAGAGATAGTATTATTATCAATCAAATCTTGAATTTTACCCTTTAAAGCAAAACATTTTTCAGTATCATGCCCAGGTTGACGATGAAATTGACAAAAAGATTTGTTATCAAAATAGGGTAAATTAATCTTTGTAGGATCTATTTTCTTTATGGGAGGAAGAGTAAGCACATTTTGTTCCAATAACTTATTCATAATACTATGCAATGATTCATTCAAAGGAGTAAACTTTCTTTCTTTCTTGAAAAACTTAGAAATAGGAGGCACACCAGATGCTGCATTCACATTGTTGTTGATGATGTTTTCATTGAATTTGATGTACTCTTTGTTCGGTTTAAACTTCCCAAATGGTTGTTGACTACTATCACCCTTATCACTCGGAGCCATAGGATTTGCTTGTTCCATTTGACTCACAGTCAGTTGATAATTGTGAAGAGTTGCACACAACTGTTGGAAAGAAGTAAGCTCAGAAAATAGAAGTTTGTCTCGAATATCTTTTTGTATATTAGAAATAAAGATTCTTTGAATATCGTTGCCAGGCACTGGAAAAGAAATTTGAGCATACAAATGCTTATATCTACCAATGAAATCAGTCACTTTTTCTTTAACACCTTGTTTACAATGCATTAAATCAATCAAAGTAACTTTAGGACTTATATTGTTTTGAAATTGTTGAATGAAAGCATTTGAAAGTTGTTCAAAAGAAGTAATAGAATAAGAAGGCAACGAGCAATACCATTGTAGGGCTTTATCTCTTAATGTTCTAGTAAACAGTTTTGCAAGCAACCTTTGGTCATAAGAAAAATCGGTACATATTGTTTGAAAAGTCTTAACATGTGTTAGAGGATCACCTTTACCATTATAAAGCTCCAAATGCGGGATTTCAACATGTTTAGGAGGGATAGCTCGGACAATGTCAAGAGAAAGTGGGCTCGCAACATCAAATGTGGGCACACTAAACTTAGATTGATTCATAGAGGCAATTTGTTGCTGTAAAGAAGAGACAGTTTGTGCAAGATTGTTAATGGTCACTTCAGTCGAAGAGTTCATATTAGACGTGTTAGATTGTGATGGAGGTATTATGTTATTGAAAGAAGGTATTGATTGAGAGTAAGGTGGCGGGACACTATGATAGTTAGTCATAGGAGATGATTGGAAAAGAGGAGCACTACAAGGAGGAATGGAATGGTTGAATGAATTGCCCCCTTGCGTCATGTTCATTTGTGGAGATGTAATAGGGACACTCATTGAAGGAAAATATGAAGAAGTTGGATTGAATGAAGGAAGAGGGTTTATTGAAGAGGAAGGATTTCCCCCATGACTGGTGATCATAGGCAGAATGTCTTGTATAGAAGTAGTCATTATGTTTGATGTAAAGGTAGGTATGCTAGCAATAGAATTTGTTAAAGGAACAGAATGATTGACTTGAGTGGGAGGTTGTGTATAACCTAAAGTTTCAACACAACTCTTCATAGGCATCACATTCGAATCCACAATGTGTGCAATACCATGCAAAATATCAATTCCATTCTTATCACTTTAATTTTGAAAGTGTTGTAATTGATAAAATCAGCCAAAATTCTAGATTTTAGCAGAAAAATATAGTAAGATCTAGCTCCCAAAATTTCAGAAAAAATGTCAGGGACAATGGCGCTCGGGGTGCACACGGTCCTCGCAACTTTTTTCCAAATTTTCAGGGATGAAAGATATTATGATTTTGTTGCGGAATCCAAAATTACAGTTGATTTGGAGATGTTTTGATTAGTGAAATTGTCAGTCAAAGGTTGAATCAAGAGGGTTTTAAAAATTAGGGTTTTGACAATTAACCACTTAATTTTCAGAATTAAAGCACAGATATGAATTGACAATTTGTAATAGAAGGGTAGATCTGAAACAAGCATTAACATTTAGACATTTCGCAAGCTTAATTACTAAAAAGAAAATTTAGGGTTTTTATGCAATTAACCTCTAAAATTTGCAAAAGATCAAACATGGAAATGTAATCAAGGAATCCAATTTTCAGATCTAACCATGAATAATCAGAAAGGATGTTCACGTTGGGTTCACCAAAATGTAAAGCGAAAAATTGAACCCCAGTTGCTCTCCCCTCTCCACCTCCAAGGAGAGAAAAGGGAGGTCACTAGGATTGACGATTTTCACTTAGGGGAGACTTTACATTCAAAAGAGGGGTTGAAACCCACAAGATCCAATCCCACACAATGCAATATTGGATTCTAAATGAGTTTCAAGGGTTAAGACAGCAAGGCTACCCTCTTTTGTAAAGAATGTAGATAGAAAGATTAAGCTAGGAATGCATGAAAAGTGAGAAAGATTCACTTATAAACAGAGATAGGGATATAGGATGAAGCTGCGGACCTGGAATTAGCAGTAAAATGTCGAGATGGCGCTGTCCTGCAAATTTGAGCGAAAGTTGACGGGATGATGGCGCCCGGCGTGCACACGGTCCTCCGAAAAATCCGCGAAATGAAGGGGGATCTGTTCGTCTCTGCACAAGGATTCCAGATCTTCAATTTCAGTCGCGTACCTGTAACCTACACATAGAAAAGCGAAGACGATTGGTGGGTTAGGGATTAGGGGTTTGCCCTTAGGTCAAACCCCAGTTTTGGAATTAACCAAGAAATGAGAATGCTGTAAATGTAAATGCTTGTAATGTAAAACAAGTACTAGTACCTTGTTGTAAGAATGTTTGTATTCTTACATGCGAAGGTGTAGATGTTGTTGTATGTTGTATGTTGTAAGTGATCTCCTCTTCAATGGTTGAATCCTTGCCTTGAATGCAACACTTAGCCTTGAATGGAGACTTAGAATGATCAATTACTTGAAGGAATGCTTGAATGCTTGAATGCTTGAATGCTTGAATGCTTGAATGTTTGAGTATCATTTCCATGCCTTTTCCATCTTACCAAAATGGGAGAGGAAATGTAGTTAATATACTTGTCAATTAGGGTTGATAGATTGATTTTCTCGACCTTAGGCCGACCAAGAAAGATTGTTTTCCAATTTGCAAACAAAAGGACCCGAAGCCCCAAAAGAGACTGGGCCCAAAATATGGCCAGGGACTAGGGCGCTAGGCGCCATGGTCCTGGGGGACCAGGGTGCTGGTCGCCCTAGTCCTGAAGGACCAGGGCATTGGGCGCCATGGTCCCACCTCCAGGGACAGCAGGGTGCAAGGAGGATCAGGCCAGGGTGCTGGAAAAATGCAGTTTTTGATGTCGTGGACAAGTTTCGGGGTCTCCATTCAGGTTCTGTGTTGCATCACCATCGTGAAGACCCAAATGCAGTCGAAATTGTAAGTGTCACAATTTTAGGATGCTACAATTTCCTACTTTGTTCGATGAATGCATCCCTTAAGGCTTACAAAGAGAATCCTCTGGGTGATACTGGTATGCACCAAGGTCTAATGGCCCTAATTTATGACCATTTAAAGGCCACTCAAATTGCTCGTATGCAGCCCTATGTGGATTCTAAGGAAGAGATGTCTGATTCTGCCTTTTCTGAGGAGGAGGAATCCGATAGTGACTCTTCATCTGATACAAAGGATAGTTTTTATGACTCAGAGTATGAAAGCGGGAAGAAGAGGAAATATAGAAAAATAAGACCCTCTTCATCCAAGGGAAAAAAGCCTCAAAGAAAACCCCTGATTAGCATCTCTTCGGAAGGGGAGGATTCAGATGATTCTGAGAAGGAAAACCCTAAAGGGTTGCTGAAGAAGAAAACAAAAATCCATACCCAGACCTGGAAAAAGCAAAAGAAAAAAGAGGAGACTGGCAAGGAACTGGAAGCTGACAAGCAAGCAAGGACCCTGGAAGCTGAGCATAGCCTGGAAAAGGAGACTATGGAAGAGACTCTCAGGGCTGTCGACACAATTTTTGCCCTCCATATCCCCAAAGAAGAACAGGTTACTCCTGGAAAAGCTGCTCCCTCTTTTGGCCCTCCTCTCGAGGGTTTGCATGGTTTCATGGAAACTATGGAGTGGCTCATTAATGGTTACAAGAAAGCTGTGGATGAATACAAGAAGCTCTGTAACAGAGTCTTGGTTCTGGAAACCATTAATATTGGGGAGGGAAATACAATGGCCGACTATATTAAGGACCTGAAAAACACCATCGCCAAAGCTGAAGACATCAGAGATGCTTTCAACCCCAGGTTTGAGAAGATTGAAAAGGAGATGCTGGACAAAAAAAGCCTTGCGGACACTAGCGAAAAAACCCTCTTGGACACTGTCACCAAAGTTGATAAAATTGAGGAGTGCCTGAAGAACATCATTGAACAGAGCCTAAGTATTTTGAATATCTTGACCAACAACACCCACACCCTCATCAGCAAGATGGATGACGAAAAGGAAATCTAGGACTTAGAACTAGAAGCTGAAGGAACAGGGGAAGCTCAAGGTCCCAGAACCCACACTAGAGGCAAGAGGAAGGAAAAGAAACCGAACAAGGATCTGGAAGACTTGAAAGTTGTTGGGGCCACTTATGACGAGCTGGTGACAAAGGCAGAGGATCTGCTAAAGAAAATCGCTATGTAGCACATTCCCTGTTTCTTTGTTGTTGTTTTGTTAAGTTGTTCTTTCTGTTCGCTGGTCTTTTGGCCAGTCTTTTTGTCTGCGGACTCTTTTGTTCTGTTCTTCTCGGTGGTTTTTCTCTATCTATGATGTAAAGGTTTCGAGTCCTGAAAACTTGTTTTTATTAATCAAAACATAAATATATATTTATATAAATAGGAAGACACTATCTAGTGAGTGTGTGTGATCTCTTGGAGTTAAGGTTTGCATTGGACTATTTTGGATCTATTTCCAATTCTTCTACAATGCACTCCCTTCTCATTTGAGAGGGAAAACTAATTTCCTAAATCCACCTTATCCAACCAACAAGGCAATTAGTCCAATAATGATTTTATAATAGCATAACATAATATAAATTATTCATTGACATATCAATGATAATTCCCATAAGAATTTTTAAAACAATACCTAAGGACTTTTTTTTCTTAACATAATAAAGTATAATCATCATAATATAAATATTTATAAAATTACTTTTTGGTGTCCTAATTTGAAACACAAATCAAAATATAACATAGTCTTAATGGTCCAAAAATTGGATGTGAGAAAGGTTCTCTTAAGCCCTCCAAAACTCACTAACTAGAGTATACTAGCTTATATAGAGACATGTATATGCATAAAATTGCTCTTTAAAAATTTGTGTAAGAACTCTACTCAAAATAAATTTAGGATCATTTACTCTTTCATGATAATGTTTAATAGAATATAAATATTTAAGTTAATTTTTTTTTTCTAATATGGACCATAATTCAATAAATAAACAACCCCAAAAATATAATAAAAAAATAAATAGAGATTTCATTTAACCATCAATGGTTCCAATTGTCAGGTAAGCAAGGATTGTTTATTATCAATGATTCAATGAGTAGTTTTACATTAAAAATTGCTAGGATTCAAACTAAGTTTATAAAACTCTTTCTTTAATGTTTTTTTTATGTTTGGATAAATTGTTCAGTATTTAAATACCTTTCATTGTATTCTCCTTGTTAGCTTGACTATGTTGCCTACAAATAGGAATTAGATTGGTAATAATTGCATTAGAACACCAATAGGAGTTTAAGCCGTTCTAAAAAACTAGAAGAGAAAACCTAGTCTCATTAAGTTGACCCTAAACTTTCAATTGTTCCAATGATAAACCATTTTTTTTGACTTGATAACAACCCTAGCCTTGTAAGTGGGATTTCATTCTAAGAATTAGAGAAAGGATTTTGGGAACTAGTATGGTCTACTTGAAAAATAAATTAGATAATGTGAAAAAATGATAAATATAAGAAATAAGAAAAGATTGATATAGCTTTAATGAGAGGTTGGAAGGTGTTTAGCTCTTTGATGTTGCTAGTTTGATGATTTTACGTTGATTGATTAGATCTAAACTTCTAACATTAAATGCAATCTAATGACTTTTTTTATGATATGTTTCTAATTCCTACTATGCTTGTAGATATGATAGTGAGTGATTTCAATATGTGGTTATATGCTATACTAGCTATCTTGCAACAATTATATCCTCTTTGTCATGAGCTTCCAAACTATAAACTTATGATTTAATATTTAATTTTAGGACCTAATGGTACTAAGAAGTACTTTGGGCAGTCTATTGTAAGAGGGTTGAAGTATTCAACTTCATTATCTGCTAGTTGCATGCCTTTGTTAGATTCACAAGATTTAAACACACACTTCCTTATCTGCTAGTTGCATGCCTTTGCTAGATTCACAAGATTTAAACACACATAAAACATACAATGTAAAATGCTTATGCTATGGTATCTATCAATATCAATGTAGCTTACGCTATGATATCTATCAATATCAATGTAACTACGAGACACATAAGACATACGATGTAAAATGCTTATGATATGATATTTATCAATATTAATGTAATCTTGGAATATTACACTTGTTAAAACTTTTTGATATTTTCAATTTTTTTCGATGAACAAGTGTTTGATTATATTTCAATTACCTCTTAAACAAGGGCTGTAGGGCAACATAGTTCCTACCCAATAGTGCAAAGGTGGTTGTGGTGTGTTAAATGACAATAGTGGATACTTGCAGGATGTACATGCATACTTTTCCCCTTGCATCAGGCTGAAATATATATATTAAATGTAAATGTTCTTTTTGAAGACATGAATTATAGCTTGAAAAAAGTAAAGACATGGCCAAAGGCCCAAAATATGCTATAAAATCAGTTCTGAATTAATTCTTCTCTTTTGGAATTGAGACTTAATACATAATTTTTAGATTGATTTTTTTTTTTGATATATCACCGGAGAGGGGAAAATAGAAACAATAAATGCATCCAGATCAAAAGTGATTGCAAATGTAGAGTAGATTTCCAACAACACTCCACCACAAAAATGTTGAACACTCAGATTCCTAACTGAATTTGTTCAAGGCTCATCAAGAGCACGATCATTTTAAAGAATGACACTAGTATCTGAAGAATTTTTATCTATTCCCAAGTGTAATGTGTATATTATACATGCATTTTGAATGTTATGGACATGTCCTTACATATGTTCTCGATGACACATAATTACTAACAAAAAATTTCTTTTAAGTGAGTATAGGTCAGCAAATAGGAATTTAAAGGTGATGCTTTTAACTCAATATGAAAAATACAAATTTAACCATCACCTTGCCTAGTATCATATATAGCGAAACTCTGAACTAAAAACACAATATCATTAATAGTCAAGAGTAGCACTCTTGAATTTATTAGGTACCTAGGAGTCATAGCAATTTTATACCTTGATTCCAAAATGAACTATCCAAGTTACAGGGCCGGATTCCATTTTCTTTTCTTTCCAAAGTTACAACTATTGTTGCTTCCTCCATTTTTAGATTCTCATGGGGAAATTCATTGTTCTCACTCCAACCAATATTTTAATAATTGGTTATCTTTAGGATCATAAACATACTTCAACATGTTCTCTCAACCTATTATTACTAGGAAAAAAAACTTGGAAATTTAAAATGCCCCAACTAAACATTCACAAAGAACTAAATCCACTATTCAGTTTTCCCAATTAGAGTGGGAATACAAAAAATAAAAATTAGACAACAAACTAGACTAGAGAATGGCAATTTTTTTGCTTTCTATTAAAACTAAAAAGAAACTATTACAAAATTTAAACTCATAATATAATGCTATGAATATTGCAAAAAATAAAGGGTTGTTGCCAACTACAATAGAAAGGTGGTCCCTCATTTCTATAGTAAGTGCCAACAATAGACATAAAGGCTTATATCCATTTTAAAACTATATTGAACTACTTATAGTGTTATACAATTCTTCTTTCAGCAAAAAGGAAGTTTCCTTTTTGTTTTTTGGACACATGGAGTGATCCCTATTATCATTATATTGTTTGTTTCTCAAATATAGAATTTAAAGATTTGGATAGCTAATACATGTCTTTTTTTATTTATATTTTACTATATAGTTTTTATAGTTTCACATATTTTAGATGCACTACCAAAAACACTATATTAGATTAACCTTTTTATATATTCTTATTAACAATAACAACTTAATGGAATTGGTTAGAATGGGCTAAGAAACTTTGTGGAAAGTTTTCTGACACAACAAAAGTCATCACAATGATAATTGAACCACAAGGAGGTGGAACATATGTATTCTTCAGATAAAAATTTAAATACAAAGTCCCACATAGTAGTCTACAAATTAATATAAGGCATTTTATATGAACCGTGCACTCCATCTGCACCAGTTCATCAATCCTTCAAAAATCAAGATCAATGATTGGTATTGTGCTACAACCAAAATACCCATTTGACTTGCATTAATTATTTGAGACTATTCTTAGTTCTCAGGTATGGTTCATCTCTACCAAGCCTATCGAGTATCCTCCATAGTACCAATTTTTGTAATTATTCCAACTTAATGCAAGTCAATTGAGAACCTTTTTTGAATTGGGATCCAAACTAATAATAACTGCAATATACTTAATGAACCAGCTAGATCAACTTGGCACTTTTTCAATACATACTCTGTGTGGATTAATGACTTCTATCCTTACCCTAAAACCTCAATTTATTTACCCCAAGTGTATACAATTACAACTATATGCATGACCTTTTCTCTCATCATTAAATTTTCCTATATAAATGTTACCGTTTCCATTCCCAAAGTCATTAACCTAATTGACATCTAGAATAAAATGCCTCCTCAAACAACCTACAATTCTTATTTGCATGGTTGAAGTGAGTTCATCTATAGTCAATATAATGTGGCCAAACCTGATGATGACAATTTGGCCCTTTCATTCTTCATGGTTCATGCATATTTTGGTATATCATAATTCTTGTCAGCAACATGCATTAAAAGTAAAACATCAAATTATTTTTTTGTTTATGCATCATATTTGTTTCTTTTGTCTGGGCTGTGGTTTGACCTTTTCACACATTACCCCATTGCAAATGGGGACCCTCCCTTTTTCCTACTTTCTAGGGTTTTTGTTAGTCCCTTGAGACCTTTCACATCAAGTTTGTCAATTGTGAACGACCTGAGTTTTGAACATTATGAGTTAGTGTGTGCAAGACATGGTTAGAACAAAGTCTAGATGTTGTCATTGTGTCTAGAAAGACCAAAGGATGGAGATCACAATTGATTTGAGCTAATTTGGACAACTTTCTATTTTTAGAAAGTTTTCCTTTTGGTTTTTCCTATTTTTTTAGGAAGTTTCATTTTTGGTATTTTGAGAATGATCCCAAAAATGGTTATTTTTAGAAAGTTTTTCCTATTTTTTAGGGAACCTTGGTTTTTTTATTTTTAGAAAGTGGATCTAGGGTTTGCACTATTCACACTGAGATGCACTGAAATGATCGACAAATTCCTCCTAAAATCCAAGTTTTGGCCCAAAAAGCTAATCTCCTAAATTTTAGGGATCTCAAGGAATTCAATGAATGATTGAAGCATTGTTTTCAAATTTCACCCTAACATGAAGTTGAAGGTGCAAGAAAATTTTGAAGTCCATCCTAAGTAAAGAGCATCAAACTTGATAAAGTTTGTCTTAGAGAAGAGGCTAGGTAACATGGAAGTAAGCAAGTCTGCCTTCCAAGGGTCATACATCAGGCCAAGTCTGTCCTATAGATGATGTGGAAAGAGCATAAGTTTAGCCAAATCCACCCTAAGGCATATCATTTGGTGCATGAAGCTAACAAAGTCCGCCCTTGGAGAATGTGGTGTGCATGGAAGAGATGAAGTCCATCCCATGGACATAAGGAATGGTGCACAAGTTTGATAAACTCTGCCCTCTTTGGTGCATGAAATCAATTTAGTCCACCCTCATGGATCACAAGTTTAGAAAAGTCTGCCCTTGGTCAAGGTTGTGGTTCTCAAAGTCTATAAAGTCTGCCCTAGCAAGGAGAATCAAAACAAAGAAGTTTGCACTTATTAGATAATTGCTAAATTTGAAAACAAAGGAATATTCCAAGATGAGGCCAGTGAGATTTGAAGAAGAAGTTTCGAACTAAGACCAAAATAGAAAGTTTTTGGATTTGAAGATCCAGTTCGAATTATGGACTGAAAATGAATTTAGAAACTTTCATTCGAAAGACAAGATGAAGTTCGAACTTGCTTAAGAAATGACAAGTTCACTAAAGACCGAATTAGAAACATTTCCCTACAGATTCAAAGGACTAAATGACAAGTTGGAAACAAATTTTGAGGATCCTCTGTGTTTCTAATTACAAATTCAAACTCTCATACAAATACATCATTCACTCTTTCATTATTACACATGAAGTTTGAAGTTTCTGAGCATATTAAGAGCAAGTTTGAGAGCTCTTTTGTAGGTTGAAGGTTAGTTTGAAGTACTTTTTGCAGATTGAAGGTGTTTTTGAGGAATTTTTAAGTATAAGCATGATTTTTCAACCTCTTGTTCACCAAGTTATACTCAAATTTTAGAAATTTATGACTGATTGGAAAATAAAACCCACTAATTTTCTAAGTGTAGCATTCGAAAGTTGTGTTCTTAGAAACTTCTCTTCTCGTTCTTTTTCATTCTTCGAAGGTGAAAAATAGTTTTGAAGGTAGTATTGGGTTTTGAACCCAAATTTTTCCTCAAATTTTAAAGAGAAAGAATAAATTTAACAGATTTCCCTTTCTTTCTTTATCATTTTCTGCCTTTAAACAAGTCAGAATAAATTTCAAGGAGTTTGAATGAACTTAAATTTGTTCAAACTCTGATTTTGAAGTTAAAATCATACTATAAACTCCTTGAGTTTGATTATTTTCAATGGATTTTCTTAAGATTTTCACAATATCAAAGTATTTAAAAATCCAATTTTCAAGGCTAAGTCTTGAGAAGAGAGTAAACTATAAATTACTTAGCCTCCAAACTCTGAAATTGCACCTAAAATGCAGATTATAACTTAAGTTTATTTGTTTCTTGTGCATATTTGGATGACCTTCAAAGCGAGGACATCACACAAAATGAAGTTTCTAGTGGACAAAGATTCCCCTCCAGAATCGAAGATGAATTCTGAATGGAAGCAAGTTGGTGACACAAACTTGGGTCACATCGACCTCCGAGAATTTAAGAAGACAATGTATGGAATAGGTGCTCAACTACCTACCACAATCGCATGAAGGATGATGAACAACAGGATAGTACAAGCCGCCAGTTTCCTTTCGGTAGCTCAGTGTATTGAGTTAGTAGCAAAATTCTCCAAACATTACAACCCAACAAGTAGAGAAATGGTAGTTCCTAACGGCAGAATCTAGGCAAAGATTGGAGAAGTGGCAATTAGAGAGGCATTACATATCATCAAGTACCACAAAAATG
Organism: Cryptomeria japonica; assembly: GCF_030272615.1. Classification (NCBI taxonomy): domain Eukaryota; kingdom Viridiplantae; phylum Streptophyta; class Pinopsida; order Cupressales; family Cupressaceae; genus Cryptomeria; species Cryptomeria japonica. The sequence goes on along the minus strand of NC_081415.1, from coordinate 204,382,301 downwards.
TTTAAAATAACCAAGGATGAGGTGACACAATTGTACAAGGATCACGTAGAGGAATATGAAGCTAACATCAACCATCAATGGTTGGAAAAGCCAAGGAAAGAAAGTTCTAAAATACCCAACCTCCTTGTACGGGCATACTTCAAGGAAGATTATGGAGACCTCATCGTCCTGTTGAACAAGGTTATGGGAAGCCAGTAGGATGCTCCTTTTGAACCATGGATGCACTACTTTATCCATGAGGTCATCGTTGGAGTGAAGATGATTAATTGGGTAATGATCATTAGTGATAACCTTGATGATCAATTGAGAAATTTAGAAAAGAATAGGACTTTCTGAATGAGTTCCTACTTATTCTATTCTTTGGCTAGAACATATAGGTACAAAGGTCTTGTATGTAGAGGCACTGTCAGGAACAAGGAGAACCGGTTTCCTGTTTATGACTCCTATCCCCATTTGCACTTAGAAGAAAAGTTCTGCTTGAAGAGAGTTAACGATGCATTCCTGATGCATATCACTAGAACTCTTCAAGGGGGTATCCATCAATGACTCTCTCAAGATTCGATGGACTTCATTAGTAGATTTGGATATTGGTTTATCCAATACCCCAGGTTCACTTATCTAAGGATTCAAGGATTCTCAAGACAACCATATAAATTGCCTATGTTTCCCATGAACAAGATGGTACTACTCGAGGTACTACGACAGCTAGAAAATTTTATGAGTGTCAAGAGGAAGAAGCAGAAGACATGAGAATCTTCACTTACTATTGGGAATGGGTTAAAAAAATGTCCTTCATCCCAAGCTACTGCATTTGTTGATAAGTTGATTCAGTGGTACCCATTTTTCCATTACCAAGCAAGGAGTCATTTTGACCCTTTTCATAAAATGGGACAAGTAAATGAAGTGAAATTTGAGCATATGCGAGACTTAGAAGATTATTGGGCCAACACTGTTGACAACTTCGACATAAGAAGGAGGTTGTGGTCTAGAATTCCACTAAATTTAATCAGTTTTTGAAGTATTTTGAGCAGTAGACTAGCTTGAGGAGGACAATGAGTATGAGCAACCACACTATGCCATCTTGAAAAACAAGCCCCTTGCCCCTATTGATTGGCTAGATGTTGAGATGTATAACCTTGGAGATCTTATGAGGCTAGTAATTCAATATTCCAAATGGTGGGCAACTCAAAAGACAAAGGAACTTAAGCTGAAGAATGTTACTTTCACATATGATCTTATGGGGACAAATAAATCTATGTCTTCGAATCATAGTGTAACGTCTAGTGGCCATAGGAACCTTGAAAGTGTGGGATCAAGGAAAAGCAAAGAGCCCACTTAAAAATCATTGAGGGAAAAAGGAAAGAAGGTCGTTGGAGAGGTAGATGTAGGGGGATCACAATAGTCAAGAGAATGTCACTTGACCATATGTGCTTCCTCTACCATGCCAATGAGAATGATAATTGATGAGCAAGAGCAAGATGTTGAGATAGAAGAATAAGAAATGAGATTTCCTTCTCCTATCATTGGGGAGATCATGGAGGAGCTAGTTCGGTTCCCATTTCAAGAACCAGGACAAGAACCCAAAGTGGCTGAGGTTATCGAAGTTGAGAACTTTGAGTAGCCAAGAGAATTCTTGGATGGCATAGTCACTGGACTAGAGGAGGTAGAAGGTAATTTTGATGAGAGTGGGATGGAGCAATCAACCATTCCTGATTAGTTGAGAGAAATAATGAAAGCCAAAGTTCCTGAGGGGGTGCACCATATAGATAATACAACTAAACTTTTGGCTGAGTTAGATAAATCTAGCAAGATGAAGCTGCCCAAGCCAGCCAAGAGATTCTCCTTGATTCAGAAAGATAGTGCAGGATGCAGGACTATTCAGGTAGTAGTACCTAAGGCAGGGTAGACTTAAGATGACATCACTCTTGAGGATTATGTGATTACTACCATGAAATTGGGTAAGCCTACTAAGGCCCAAGAGGTGCATGATTTTGATGAATCTTTCAACACTCTCAAGGAGAGGTTGAATAAAGAAATTGAGAAAAGAAAGAAGGTTGAAGCTGAGAATGAGCAATGGAAGAGATATGTCCAATATTTGAAAAAACCCATTGATCGGGAGGAGGTACCTGTTGCTCTGCCCATACCTCTTCCATAAGAATCATTAAATGATTACGAGGACATGAAGATGAGTTTAAGAGAAGCCAAATGATGGACTTTTGATGCTTCAGAACGTGCTAACATACTTATTGAGAACCTAGTATCAACACACAACTCCACATCTTTCTTATTGAATAGAATTCAAGACATGGCTGAAGCTTGGGAAGATATTGAGGATATTCAGAGTAGAATAATTCCATATCTAAAAACAATCAGAGGACTTTCTCAACAAGATTTTATAGATAGAAAAGCCATCCAGCCCGGTGACCTATATGATTTCAGCACTTGGAACTTTGCTTTGATTACAAGGATTGAATCTTTGAGAAAGTCTGGGGCTAAGTGTTCAGAGATTGAAAAGACCATCAAAGATATTGAAGATGAGCTCTTCTTTGTGGCAGCTGAGATAGTGCAGCAAGATGAGGTGCGAGAAAGACATCTGTGTGCAGAGAATTTGAGGGCCAAAGTTCAAGGAAACTTCTTCAAAGTTTCAGCGCTGATTCTCAAGGAAGATCTCAACAGGATTTCAAGTTTCATTCGTATTGATGAATTTATTAGCACAGGCAACAGACTGGGAATGCTTACTCACCAGTTGTACTAATGATGTGGACATGGTCAACTTCCAAATTAGCAACTTGCCAAGTGTCACCATAGAGGAGGTGCGGCTTCTTTTGTCTAGGTACACCGAATCTACAAAAAGGGAAACTAGACACTCACCTCAATGAGAATAGTAGCTGCACCACTTGTCTCCTTGTTATTCATTAGAATTGTTAGAGTTTGGGGAAACCCTAATTAGGTTTTTGAAATTTTAATCTGAGCCCTTGATCATTGTTTGATCTTGGTCATTCATAATTTCTAGACTACTATATAAGGATGCCTCATCTCATTTGGAGAGTGTGGGGTTTTTGAAATATTGTTGCAAGAAGGTCATTTCTAGATAATTCATTACATGTGTGCTTTCTCTTAAGTCTTTGTAATCCCTATTGTTTGAGTGATTAAGCAAGGTTTTCAATTTCTTCAACACATTAGTTAAAAATTTATTTAAGGCTGTTAGATGAATGAAAGATTCGATAAGTATTGGTTTATGGTGTATCTCTACTTATAATTTTGGTGAATGGATGATTTTCATTCACTATGCAAAGTTGGTCTGAGCTTTCCATTATGTGTATGCTTAAACTTCTGATCATAAGCACATCCCTTGAAGATTGCATCCACTTTGTGTAAGTTGTCTTAAGTGAGGCGGAACAAAGTATGGTTTATTGAGTTCGTCAAATCAATACTATCTCTGGAATTTATAGGAGTAGAGTAAAATTCTCAACCCTTGTCCCTTTTGTCCTTTTTTGAAAGTCTTAAACCTCAAAAATCCCAAAAAGAAAGAAAGAGAGAGAGCTTTAATTGACAAATCCATCTAAGTGCCAAAGTTGTTGACAACTTGTTGAAGCATAAGTCCCTTTGTGTATTACCGGAAAATTAAAACGCCCATTGAGCTTATCCACACGTCAACACCTGGCAAAAGAAACCTTGGAATTGCCATATGTTCTTCTAGCAGTCTTAGCATAAGCGGTGATTTTTCAAGAGAGGGTAATTTATCTTTGGGTATTTTATTCTAATGTTTGGTAGATGATAAAACAGACACCAACAGGTTGTTACCTTGGCCATTAGGGAGGCCACTTGAAGTCACACCACAGTTCACCAACCTTACATGTGCTCATGCAATGGTCTGAATGCATAGACTGCTACACTCCCACTACCAATTTGAGACATGTCTGTAAGTCTATCTTGTACAATGAGAGAATATAAGCAATAACATTAAAAGATGCTATTTCCTTGTTACTAGAAAAAGATTTTGGTATTCAAACATGTTACACAAAATGGATACAAACATCTGTCACTTTCAAAATAACAAACTAATATTAAATAATTGACAGCATTATCTTGTATATTGTGATATGCTTATGGATTCAACTGTGTGTATTTTATTTGCATCAACATTTCGGATCACGCTCCACGATCCTTCATTAGGATGAGAGAGCTGTTGAGAGAAAATCTTGTATCCAATATTTCACAACATTAACTACAATGAAAATAGATTACAAATTACAGTCAATGAAACACATCCAAATTTATTGTTTTTTGCCATGCACTACTAATTTTCAAAGAAGTATAGATATCCTTAAAGAATAAAATAAAAAATAATGCTCTGTTATGAAATTGTAAATCCAAGAATATATCTTACTAAGTTTACTAAAGGCTCAGTCTACAAAGTTCATTTTAGTAGGACTGCATTAAATTCTTTGCTTAGTTGGGAATCTTGCATTATGATAATTTTGTTCATTGACTAAAATATGTTCCATCCCTTAAATCCTTATATAGCTCTAATGAATCTATCTTTTCACCTATTGTAAGGTAGAAGAATAATATGTATGGCTGTGACTCTTTAAATCCTCTAACGGTGGTCCCGTCTTCAAATGTAATTTTGTGCTATAGGAATTCATTTACTGTTCTATCTAAGGGAACTCATCGTGCTCGTCACCATAATTAGTCTTTGCTTGCACATGTATATGATGTGAATAACACTTCATGCCTAAATCTAGCTCATTGTTGTTTCCAATTTTGCATTGAGTTTGACACTCTATGGATCATTCCAACATTTTGTAATAGATAACTTATAGTTTTGTTTGACAGAAAATATGGACTGAGATAAAATAGATAAGGAGATGTTTAACAATGTAAGTAACTTATGCTTTTAGCCCCATCTGAATATGTTATATAGTTTTAGCCACAGTTGAAAATGTAATTGATCGATTTGTGCACATAGGATGGCTCCACATGCAGCCAAAACCATCCCAGATGAGCTTGTTTCAATTTTTGGATACTAGTTTTCTGTTTTCCTCCAACCAATGCCATTGTTTGTGATTGTTCACTATTAATTAATAAGAACATATCTCTAGGCATCACAGATTCACAAAGTAATCTTATGTTTTCTCTAGAGAGTGGCATAAAACTTTGGAAGTTCAAATGGCATCATATGAGGTGCCAAAAGAGGATATTTTACTTGTGCAGATGATAATTGTTCATATGAATGTGCATTGCTCAACTTCATATTACTACATTTTTTAAGACTTGTTACTCCTAGGTGATTGAATTGGCAAGAGGAATATCATGTTTTTGTATGTTGTAGCTACTACAGCTAGCAATGTACTCAGACTGCAGTCAGTCGAGTAATTGAAGTTCTTAGATCCTTATGTTTTACTTGTTACCCATATTAGTATCAAATGCATATTGCGGCTATTCACTTTGTTCTATCTTTATGAAAACTGTTTCCTAAATTCATTTTATATTTTTCTGTTTACTGGCTCTGTTTTGGACATCTCAGGGCAATCTTTTATTCTTCATAGATCTGGAATTTTCCAGTGTGAGAAAAAGCATACGTCGGCTAGCAAGGAAGCGGGCATTTTCAAAGCACAGCTCAAAAGTGATTTAAACTTTTGGATTGTACTCTCAAGAATTCATTCTTCTCCGATAGTGTATGATTATGGTTGTAGACTATATTGGTATTTTACTTGCTTTCCATGTTTGCCTAAATAATGGTGTTCCTACATTTCTAAATGTTGGTGGTATGAAAATTAAATTATCACCAAATAACAGCAAATATTATCACCCACAGAGAAACTACCAAGAAAATGAACAAAAAATAAAAGTCATGAGCAATTAAAGTTTGAAAACATACCTTGATCCAAACACTAGCACCCAATGTTTTTCCCCATGAAATTAGACCTAAGATAACCTTGACATAGCACAAATCAAGCCAGGCTATTGGCTGTTCAAACATATGATTATTAACTGTTTAATGCAAAGCCTTGCCAATAGTTCCATGGTGGGCATGAACTAATAAATATGACCTCTTTTAAGTACTAAACTCAAATATTTTGGTGTGCTAGCCAATAGACAATATTTAATATGATAGACATAAGTAAAAGGTCAGATTTGAATTTTAGTGATTTTGTCTACCGATCAGCGATGCCAATTGTCAAGCAAGCAAGAAATCGCTTCGCTTACCATAAATGGAAGCTCAGTTTCAAATTAAAAGTGGAAAAGGTTTACGTAATGTGTGGCTGCTGGGATTCGAGCCCAGGTCTCCACGGCCACAACGTGGAATTCTCACCACTAAACTACAGCCACGAACATGTAAACCAAACATTTATTTATATAATAGAAACAAGATCGCTACTCCCTGCGGTATCTTCTACATGTCTCTTTTTTAAACAGTTCATTATATAAAAGTATAATATTTTTTTTTTTAATTAAAGAAGGTTAAATAAGTATAACATGTAAATGTTTAAATCATGGCAGGTAGGAAATTTCAATTGTATGTTTAGGTTTTATTTTTATATTTCTAAAAAGAAAACTAACTTTCTTACAAATAAGAAGTTACCATCTTATAAAATGAGTATATAGTGTCATATTTTTTAAAGCATTAAATTGAAGTATATTTCTCATGCTTTTGTTCATCGTAATGTTTCTATGACGAACAAATGAGAGAAAGATGAGAAATGATGGAAAGAGATGCAAATGTATGTATTTAAATACAAGCACATAACATCAAATCATGCAAACATGTGTTTAATTTGCTCATAACAAATAGTAGAAAAAACAAGAGTAGGCTAAATTTGAATTTAAAATTAAAATTTCAAGGGTTACGTTAATAATTACATGGTCGATTGGATAGCCCACAAAATGACTCGGAAGATATAAATGGTTAAGCTAGGATAGGTTACAAATTTAATAGAATAAATGTATTGGAATGTGTATGTGTATGGGCATAGTACAAATAAAAAAGTATGGAATATATATGTATTGGGATAGATAAAAGGCTAGGGGAATAAACCCAGATTCACACAAGATTACTTTATTCATCAATGTTAACATATATTAGCAATCACTTCATAAAATGTAATTATTATGTCTATAGATAAATTGATGAGTTAGTTTGATTAGTATTTTATTGCTTTTATTAAAATCATCTTAATTTTTTTTGACTTATTTTAGTTATGCATTTAGATTAGTAATGTTTGAATATCGTGTATGTCATATTGTAAAGGCACGGATATGCATTAGAATAATAAAAACTAAATCTATGATGTGGATATTACTTATATGTCTCACTTCTCATATGTGGGAGGTTTGGACATACAATAGATCATTAAAGATTATATTCAACTAAAAGTGTTACCAAAATAAATCAACCATATCTGAAACTCCAAATGACCAAAAGAGGATTAATTGGTGGATACAATATCTTGAAATTTCTAATGAGGAGCACCTAATGAATGTTTAGTACAACAATATTCAATCAATGGTCATGTTGGTAGCAAAATTGACACATGCAACATAGATAGGGTGAAGGTCATCTTACCTCTCTTGAAAAAGATAGTTAATCCTTAAATCAGTTACCTTCTAAGGTCACGGGGGAATTTTCCACTCTCGTTGTATAGTTGAGTTGTCAATGCTGACTATTTGTTCAAGGGGGCTACTAGTTATTCACTCAAATGAGATCAATGTCTAGCCTATATCCTATTCCATTGAGAGGATGTAAACAAATGGACAAAAATGAAATGGGGTTACAATAAAAGAAGAAAAGTACATATATTATTATCTTGATTTATTAACTACCAAAGAGATGAATCAAATTGAAAATATTGAGATCAATTACAAACACAATCTTAAACATTCATCGTGCAAGGTTCAAGGGATTTTAATGAAATATAAAACATGTTTTTAATTTCTAATTACCATTTTCACATTTGCATCATAAATGAATTTACAAAATTCATTCAAGTACATTTATCTCTTAATAAATGAATAAACAAGATCGATAAGTAAAGTACCATACCCATGTATGATAAAAAATCTAAATTTGTAGGAACCATTTTGTTTGTTTTAATTTCTTCTTTCAAAATCCAATTACAATCTAGAAAATGCTACACTAGATTTTTGGTGAGCTACTATTTGAGAATAGTTTTCAACTAATCTAGAGTTCATAAATTAAAATTCTATGAAAATCACTAAATGTGAACCTCCAATGTAATTCTTCAACCTCTGGATACTTTAAAATGAGTTAGATTTTATAATTTAAAGAAAAAGAAGGAAAATTTATCTTTCGCAAAAGACATGCAAGAATGGTCTAGTTTGTTAAGCATGTAAGCCATTCTTAAAAAAGGAGTTTCTATTTTGAGCCTTAGTTTACTCATTTTCACCATTTGAATTTACAGAAAAATATTTGAGATAAAAAACGTGAAACTAAAGAATAAGGTTCACTTTATAATTTTATTGACACACTTTTACAAACAAAGAATATAAATTATTTGGAAAGAATATTCCCTTTTCAAAATTAATTTGTTGCATACTTTTTTTGTTGCTATCATTGAAATCTATGAAATTGATGAAGCTCTTGAACGCTATTGGATGCTAAGAGGGGGGTAAATCAGCATATACAATTTTTTTAAATAGAATTAACCTTTTTACTTATCATTCATTCCATATACTTTATGCATGAAAGTAAACAACTAAAATCACACAATAACATCAATATTTATATGTCGAAAACCCAAATAGGGAAAAACCATGGTGAGAGATATCTCCCTATATGAATAACTGAGTTACAATGTTTAGGCCAGAGGCTAAGGAGTCCACTACCTCTGAAATGACTTGCAAAACTAAGGCACACAACCTTAGGGAAAGATACAAAAGAGACTTGTAAACACTAAAGAACACTTCTTCATGGCAAGATATGATACTCTAGATACAAAAAAATCAATAAAGTTGAACTATAGAGAACCACATGGGTATGTACAGGATCATGGTGTACCAAAACAGGCCCTTAAGTGGCAATGAAATTTCAAAAAATCAGAGTTATGCAACTTGACATGAAAAATTGAATAAGTTATGAACATAATTTTTTTTAAAAAGAAAGAAGAGAATCTATAGAAAATTGAATGTAGTTTCTAATCTACTAGTTGTTTTTTGAAAAAAAAAATACTATTTGATGAAAATTTCAAATTTCAATGCAGTAGTACAAAAATTTCAGGAAAAAGATAAGAAGTAGGTGTATATCTAACCACCCTAATCACAATAAAATCATAATATTTTTTTATAATATTTATAATATAAGTATTAGACTCATGTTCGGATGTGACACCTATTTTTTTATAATTTTTTATAAAGTAAATAATTGTTTATGAATTTTTTACTACAACTTTTCAGAAATTCAGAAACTCCTATGTCTGACCACCTTAACTTGGTCAAAACCTTATAAAATTCATTTAAATTTTTTTTTTCCCTATAGTAGATGAAGCATAGGATGTGACGCATGTTTTAGATTCAAAAAATGTTATGCATTTTGAAAGTTATGAGTATTTTTCAATCAGTCTATCAATCAGGACTTTTGTCAGAATTCAATTAGAAAATAAATAATAATAATTTATTAAAGTCAAAATAAGACAAGCCTTATATTGTTGGAAAGCTGAGCACATCCTTAAAAAACCCTTTTCATTTTATCAATTTTGGCTATAAAAAAAGTCGCCAGCCACCAGTGTAAAGTTTGGAAAATTAAGGAATACTGAAAAACCCGTTTTTTCAATTGACTTTCTAGGCTTGTCACTTCCAAGCCAAATCCCAAAGAAAGCCCTAACCAAAAGATGGAGGAAAAAATTTATGTTTTAAAATCAGATATCCATTAAAATCGGATATTCGTTTTTGAAAAAAAAAAAAATATATGTTAGTAAATTGGGCATAACTTTTGCATTTTATATCAAAATTTTGATTTTTTATAGGTGTTGGTAAGGTAATTAAGAGCTCTATGATATGGAATAGGTATATTTTCAATTATTTGTTTTAAAAAATAATTATAATTCATTTAAATTCATCCTTCATTTTTAAAACATAAAAAACTCATGACTTTTTCATATGATTTCCCTATTGCATGTATTTTTGTAATAATCATCTCCAAATAAACTAAATAAGTAATTAATTAATAATATAAAATTTATGAATTTTATTGAATTCAATAAATTTTGATAAAACATGTTATCTATGTTTGTTCCTTTCTCCACCTCTCTCCTAAACCTATCACTCCACCTATTTGTTTCTTCCTCCCTATCTTTTGTCCATAGTTATACATCTCTCTATAGACCTATATCTCTAACTATCAATGAATACCTCATTAAATCTCTCAATCTCTACAAGGTGCTTATATTTTTACCTCTTCATAATTTCCTCCTCTATGTCACTCTCTCTTCCCTAAGATCTAGACTAGTCTCTCTACATTTCCTTCTCATCTCTAGCAATAAAATTCAGAGGGGACAAGGAGAGGCATAGGGAAATATCAAAAAAAGGAGAGGGGGAGAGAGGTGAGAAGGAGAGATTAATTGGAGGGAAGAGAGAGAGTGTGTGAGAGAGAGCTATAGGTAATTAGGTGGAAGGCGAAGAGAGAGAGGGAGGGGGTGATTGGGTTGAAGAGAGAATGAGAGGGAGAGTTTGAGATTATTAGGGGGTGAGAGGACAGGGGGAGAGGGGAAAGTATCAACAAAGAGAGAAGAGAGATGGGGATAGAGGTGAAGAGAGACATAAAGAGTAATTAGGGGGTGGGGAGAGGGGGAGAGGGAAGTATCTATAAACCCATAGGAGGAGAGAGGTGATCGAGGGTAATTGAGGGAAAGAAATAACATGAGAGAATTGGGTGTAATTATTGGATAAGAAGAGAGGGAGAAGAGTAAGTATCAACAAAAGGAGAGAGGGAGAGAGGTGGAGAGAGGTGAAGATAGTGATAGAGAGAGGATAATTAGTGGGAGTAGAGGGGAAGAGGGAAGTATTTACAAAGAGATGGACTAGAGAGAGGGTAATCAGGGGGCTCTCTCCCTATCTCTCCCCCCTCTTCCTTTGTTGATACTCCCTCCCTCTCTCTCCCCCCTCCCCTTCCCCAAATTACCTTCTCTCTAGACCTCTCTCTTTGAACCTCTCTCCTCATCTCTCCCTCTCTCTCTTTGTTGATACTTTCCCATCCCCCCTCTCCTCCCAACACCTAATTACCCCCAACTCTCTCTAATTATCTTTTCCCCAAATTTCATCTCTCTGTCATACCTATCCTTACCTCTAACTTTACCATATGAACCCTTAGGTGTCATTAGGGGCCATATTGTGTTCTAATGAGTCATATGGTGTCCTATGAACCCTTAGGACACCATATGATGTTGTTAGGGGTCATATGGTATGTTAAGGGTTCATATTGTGTCTTAAGGGTCATATGGCATCCTATGACCTCTTAGGACACCATATGACTCCTTAAAACACTATATGGTGTTGTTATGGGTCGTATGGTGTCCTAAGGGGTCATGTGGTATCCTATGACCCCTTAGGACACCATATGGTGTCGTTAGGGTTTGCATGGTGTGTTAAAGGGTCATAAGATATCATATGACCACTGAGGCTACCATATGACTCCTAAGGTGTCATTAGGGGTCATATTGTGTCCTAAGGGGTCATGTATAGTGTCATATGACCCCTTAGGACACCATATGGTGTCATCATGGATTGTATGGTGTCCTAAGGGGTCATATGGTGTCCTATGACCCCTTAGGACACCATACGACCCCTTCATATAACATCATATAATCCCTTCAGGCACCATATGACTTCTTAGGTATCATTAGGGGCCATATTTTGTCCTAATGGTTCATATGGTGGCTTGTGATACAATGTGACCCCTCAAGACACCATATTGTGTCGTTATGGGTATTCTTGTGTTCTAAGGGGTCATATGGTGTTATATGACCTCTTAGGATAGCATATGACCCCTCAGGACACCATATGGTGTCGTATGGTGTCCTAAGAGGTCATATGGTGTCTTATGACCCCTTAGGATACTATATGACCCCTTAGGTATCGTCAGGGGTTGTATTGTGTTCTAATGGGTCATATGTTGTCCTATGACCCCTTAGGACACCATATGACCCCTTGGGACACTATATGGTGCTATGGGTTGTATGTTGTCCTAAGGGGTCATATGGTGTCCTATGACCCCTTAAGACACCATTTGGTGTTTTTATGTGTTGTATGGTGTCCTAAGGGGTCATATGGTGTTCTATGACCCCTTAGGATACCATATGACCCCTTAGGACAACCTATGGTGTCGTATGTTGTGCTAAGGAGTTATATGGTGTCCTATGACCCCTTAGGTGTCGTTGGGGTTATTTTATGTCCTAAGGGGTTGTATTGTGCCCTATGGGGTTATATGGTGTTATATGACCCCTTAGGACACTATATGATATCGTTAGGGGTCATATTATGTCCTAAGGGGTCATATTGTGTCTTATGACCCCTTAGGACACCACATGGTGTCGTTATGGGTCGTGTGGTGTTCTAAGGGGTCATATGGTGTTCTATGACCCCTTAAAATACCATATTATGTTGTTATGGGTCGTATGGTCTCCTAAGGGGTCATATGGTGTCCTATGACCCCTTAGGACACCATATGGTGTCATTATGCATCGTATGGTATCCTAAAGGGTCATATGGTGTCTCATGAACCTTTAGGACACCATATGACACCTTAGGGCACCATATGATGTTGTTATAAGTCTTATGGTGTCCTAAGGGGTCATATGGTGTTCTATGAGCCTTTAGGACACCATATGGTGTCGTTAGGGGTTGTATGGTGTGTTAAGGGGTCAGATGGTATCCTATGACCCCTTATGACACAATATGACCCCTTAGGTATTGTTAGGGGTCATATTGTGTTTGAACGGGTCATATGGTGTCCTATAACCCCTTAGGACACCATATGGTGTTGTTGGGGGTTATATGGTGTGCTAAGGGGTCATATTGTGTCCTAAGGGGTCACAAGTCATCGTATGACCCCTTAGACACCATATGATCCATTAGGTTTTGTTAGGGCTCATACTATGTCCTAAGAGGTCATATGGTGTCCCATGACCCTTTAGGACACCATATGACCCCTTAGGACATCATATGGTGTCGTTATGGGTCTTATAGTATCCTAAGGGGTCATATGGTGTTATATAACCCCTTAGGACACCATATGACCCCTTAGGACATTATATGACCCCTTAGGACATTATATGACCCCTTAGGATACCATCTGACCCCTTGGCACACCATATGGTGTCGCAAGGACTTGTATGGTGTCGCAAGGACTTTTATGGTGTCCTAACGGGTCATATGGTGTCCTATGAACTCTTAGGATACTATTTGACCCATTAGGTGTTATCAGGGGTCTTATTGTGTCTTAATGGGTCATATGGTGTCGTCTGACCCCTTAGGACACCATATGCTTGGGAGACTATATGGTGCTATGGGTCGTATGGTGTCCTAAGGTGTCATATGGTGTCCTATGATACCTTAGGACACCATATGACCCCTTAGGATACCATTTGGTGTTGTTATGTGTTGTATGGTGTCCTATGACCCCTTATGTGTCATTAGGGTTTATTTTATGTTCCAATGGGTCGTATTGTGTCCTAAGGGGTCATATGGTGTCCTATGACCCCTTAGGACACTATATGACATCGTTAGGGGTCATATTATGTCCTAAGGGGTCATATTGTGTCTTATGACCCCTTAGGACACCGCATGGTGTTGTTATGGGTTGTATGGTGTTCTAAGGGGTCATATGATGTTCTATGACCCCTTAGGTATTGTTAGGTGGCATTTTGTGTCGTTAGGGGTCATATGGTGTCCTATGACCTCTTAGGACACAATATGACCCCTTAGGTGTTGTTAGGGGTCATATTGTGTCTTAACGGGTCGTATAGTGTCCTATGACCCCTTAGGACACCATATGGTGTCGTTTGGGATTGTATGGTGTGCTGAGTGGTCATATTGTGTCCTAAATATTCCTAGGACATAATAGAACCTCTCAGGACACCATATGACCCCTTAGATATTGTTAGGGGTCATATTGTGTCCTAAGGGGTCATATGGTGTCTCATGACACCATATGATCCCTTAGGTCACCATATCGTGTCGTTATGGGTCTTCTTGTGTTCTAAGGGGTCATATGGTTTTATATGACCCCTTAGGATACCATATGACACCTTAGGACACCATATGGTGTCGTAAAGGGTCGTATGGTGTTCTAAGGGGTCATATGGTGTTATGTGGGGTCATATGGTTTTGTATGACCCCTTAGGACACTATATGACATCGTTAGGGTTCATCTTATGTCCTAAGGGGTCATATTGTGTCTTATGACCCCTTAGGACACCACATGGTGTTGTTATGGGTCGTATAGTGTTCTAAGGGCTCATATGGTGTTCTATGACCCTCTAGGACACCATATTATGTTGTTATGGGTCGTATGGTCTCCTAAGGGGTCATATGGTGTCCTATGACTCCTTAGGATACCATATGGTGTCATTATGTGTTGTATAGTATCCTAAGGGGTTATATGGTGTTGTATGACCCCTTAGGATACCATATGAACCCTTAGGACACCATATGGTGTCGTTAGGGGTTGTATGGTGTGCTAAGGGGTCATATGGTGTCCTATGACCCCTTAGGACACAATATGACCCCTTAGTACACTATACAGTATCCTTAGGGGTCATATGGTGTCCTATGACCCCTAAGGACATAATATTACCCCTTAGGTGTTGTTAGGGGTTATATGGTGTCCTACGACCCCTTAGGACACCATATGGTGTCGTTAGGGGTTATATGCTGTGCTAAGGGGTCATATTGTGTTCTAAAGGTTCCTAGGACATCATATAACCCCTTAGGACACCATATGACCCCTTAGGTATCATTAGGGGTCATGTTGTGTCCTAAGGAGTCATATGGTGTCTCATGACATCATATGACCCCTTAGGACACCATATCGTGTCGTTATGGGTCTTCTTATGTTCTAAGGGGTCATATGGTGTTATATGACCCCTTAGGATTCCATGTGACCCCTTAGGAAACCATATGGTGTTGTAAAGGGTGGTATGGTGTCATACGAGGTCGTATGGTGTCCTAAGGGGTCATATGGTGTCCTATGACCCCTTAAGACACTATATGACATTGTTATGGGTCATACTATGTCCTAAGGGGTAATATTGTGTCTTATGACCCCTTAAGACACCACATGGTGTCGTTACGGGTTGTATGGTGTTCTAAGGGATCATATGGTGTTTTATGACCCTCTAAGATGCCATACTATGTTGTTATGGGTTGTATGGTCCTCTAAGGAGTCATATGGTGTCCTATGACTCCTTAGGACACCATATAGTGTCATTATGCATTTTATGGTGTCCTAAGGGGTCATATGGTGTTCTATGACCCCTTAGGACACCATATGGTGTCATTAGGGGTCAAATTGTGTCCTATGACCCCTTAGAACACCATATGACCCCTTAGGTATTGTTAGGTGTCATTTTGTGTTGTTAGGGGTCATATGGTGTCCTATGACCCCTTAGGACACAATATGACCCCTTAAGACACCATATAGTGTCGTTAGGAGTCATATGGTGTCTTATGACCCCTTAGGACACAATATAACCCCTTAGGTGTTGTGAGGGGTGATATTGTGTCCTAACAGGTCATATGGTGTCCTACGACCCCTCAGGACACCATATGGTGTTGTTAGGGGTTGTATGGTATGCTAAGGGGTCATATTGTGTCCTAAAGGTTCCTAGGACATCATATAACCCCTTAGGACACCATATGACCCCTTAGGTATTTTTAGGGGTCATATTGTGTCCTAAGGGGTCATATGGCATCTCCTGACACCATATGACCCCTTAGGACACCATATCATGTCGTTATGGGTCTTCTTGTGTTATAAGGGGCCATATGGTGTTATATGAGCCCTTAGGACACCATATGGTGTCGCAAGGGGTTGTATGGTGTTCTAAGAGGTCATATGATGTCCTATGACCCCTTAGGACACTATATGACCCCTTAGGTGTTGTCATGGGTCTTATTGTGTCCTAATGGGCCATATGGCATTCTTTGACCCCTTAGGACACCATATGAT
This sequence comes from Cryptomeria japonica, assembly GCF_030272615.1. Classification (NCBI taxonomy): domain Eukaryota; kingdom Viridiplantae; phylum Streptophyta; class Pinopsida; order Cupressales; family Cupressaceae; genus Cryptomeria; species Cryptomeria japonica. The sequence goes on along the minus strand of NC_081415.1, from coordinate 204,366,115 downwards.
CCCTTGGGACACTATATGGTGTTATGGGTCGTATGGTGTCCTACCATATGACCCCTTAGGACACCATATGACCCTTTAGGATGCCACACTATATCATTAGGGGTCATATGGTATCCTAAGGGGTCACTTAGTGTCTTAGAACCCCTTAGGACACCATATGGTGTCATTAGGGGTCTTATTGTGTCTTAGGGGGTCATATGGTGTTTTATGACCCCTTAAGACACCATATGACCCCTTAGGAGACCATATGGTGTCGTTAGGGGTCATATTGTGTCCTAAGGGGTCATATGATATTCTATGACCCCTTAGGACACGATATAACCCATTAGGAGACCATATATACTAAGTTCAAATAAGGAGAGATATAAGGGTGAAGAGAATGAAGAATTAAATAGGGGGAAAAGAAATAAAGGACAAGGACATAAATAGAGATATAAATAGTAAGGAGTATGAAGTGAGAGGGAGAAAAACTAAAGGATAAGGATGGATAGAAAGAGGTAGACATATGTAGATATTAAAAAGGAGAGAGGACAATAGAGATAAAAAATGAAGATAAAGGGAGAGGGAGATGAATAGATATAGAGAAAGAGAGTGGTAAAGACAAAGATAAATATATGAAGAGATAAAGAAAAAAGGATAGAGAGGGGTAAAGAGAGAGATTAAAAATTGAAGACATAGAGAGATATAAAGGAAGAGAAATATCGATAGATAGAGAGATATAGATAGTGCAAGAGAGTGAGAAAGAGAGATAGAGATTATAGATAGGGATAGATAGAGAGGGAGAGAGAGAAAGAGGAAGATATAGAGATATATAAAGGCACTATAGTGAAGGATGTGGGGAGAGAGCTAGAGATATATAAAGATGGAGAAAATAAAGAGATAAAGGTAGAGAAAGGGAAAGATACTTCAAGAGGGCGATAGAGGAATTGACAGAGAAGTAGATTAATCATGTATAGAGGAAGATATATAAATATGGAGGAACATATAAAAAGAGAGATTGATAGGGAAAGAGATGGAGATGTGAAGATGGAGATAGAGATAGATCTGGATAGAAATTGATTGAGAGAGTAGGACAAATGGAGGGAGAGATGGAGTGAATAAGTGAGATTTAGAGATAATGAGATATAAATATACATGAAGACAGGTTTATAGGGATATATAGATAGAGGGGGACAAGATAGGGAGAGAAAGGAAGTGATAGAGACAAGTAATATATAAGTATAGGTAGGATAAGGTAGAGGAGGGAGATAAATAGAGAGAAGAGAGATTATTAGAGAGAAATATAGAAATAAGGAGTGACAATGATGGAGTGGGAGAGGGAGAGATAGGAATAGAAAGATGGAGATATATGTAGAGATGCATGTAACTTGGGAATTTATTTATATAGATGGGATGAGAAAATAAGTGACATAAGTAGAGAAGAAATAGATAGATAAAATATATTATATAAGTATAGATAGACAAGTGATAGATAAAGGAGGTGATAGGGAAAAAATGAGACTTTGTATGCAAAATTTGTTAGTATTTAAATTTTTAAAATTGAAGGACTAAATTCAAATGATTATAATTAATTTTTGTTCTATAATATCATCAAACTAACTCATCCATTTGAGAGGTCTCTAAATTACCTTTCCAATGCCTATAAATAATCAAAATTTTGATAAGAAACGAAAATGTTATGCACATTTTAGTAAACTATATTTTTTATGTTGAAAAAAATGGATATTCGATTTGAAAAAAGTATGACATCACAATGGTGACATAAAAAATTGGATATCCGATAATATCGAATATCCGATTTGGTTTGGTATTACCAAACGAAATTCAAATTTTGGCCGACCCAAACAAAAGGTCAAAGCGGATTTTGGCGTGTTTGGAAAGGTTTAAAATGCTTTTTTTTTTCCATTGCCACTTTTTGGCCCCCCATGATCTTGCACATACCCACATCTGTATTGTAATGCTTATCACAATTCATAATTCAAAACAAATCTGAAATTGTCTTCATCACTTCTCTATAACACTTCTGGACCATTGTATTGCTTGACATATCCTTTGCACAACACACATGAATTTTATATATCTCTCCATAATGATTTCATCCTTAATATATCAATCGCAACCTCAAGAACACCAATTTGGTCGGCCTAATTAGGTGTAACATGTGAATACATAATAGTTGGCCATAAAAAAAACATCAATGCAGATTCAAAAGAAAAAATGATATGTGTGAGGCTTCACGCCAATTCGGAACACCTTCTAGTGTTGGAAATATGAAAGAATTAATTATGTGTTGCATTAATTATTTGTCATTGATGTCAACACTAGCTATTATGGTTGGTTACTGAAAGACAAATTTTGGTTACTGGTAGAAGAACTAGTGTTACCGGTAGAAGGGACGTTTAGTTGGATACTATTGACATGTTTGAATCAATGGAATATGTTTGGTTTGATATTTATGGAGTATGGTTTGGTCAATTGGTATCAAAGCTTTGGTCCTCTTTTGTAAAAGCTTAACCGCTTGAGGTAGATACTATGGCAACTAATACTTCCCACTGGCAACTATTTTCAGAAGATAAATCCCTAAGCTTGATGGAACAAACTATGGGATATGGAAAATCTGAATGGAGACTCATCTTAGATGTCTTGGCAAGGATATTTGGGAGATCATTGAGAAAGGATATACACCTTATGATCCGACATCTGGCAATCCTGCTCCTACAGACTTGGACAAGAATATTGAAAATGATTGCAGAGCTAGAGAAGCCCTCCTGTCTGCACTCAGTGATCAACAAATCATGGTGTTATGTGGTATGGTTGCATTGTGTTAATTATATGTTTTATTCTTAAGTTTTATTACTTACCGGTATCTGTTTCTGCTATTCTGGTATTCAATGTTTATGTACTCTAGTTAAAGGTTATAAAGTGGTTTGATTAATATAATCTATTGAGAACTAATTCATCCCCCCCCAACTCTCAGTTGTCCACCAATTATTCTAACATATAGTCCATCCTAGATCACCACCCATAGGTCCACATGCAACCACATGGACCAAAACATTATAGGTTAGGCACAAAAGATAAAAATATCAAAACACACCACCACAACTATACACAATCTTCAATGTAGATCAATAAGAGTACTTTTGGATTCCCAAGATAGCATAAAAAACACTACTAATATTTAATAATTGAAATACATCACCAAAGTATGAGCAAGTATAGGAATGCAACACATTCTTGTACACTAACATGGAAATAGTCATACTTATCTATCCACCAATTGTGGATGCCATAAACCAACAACAAAGCTTTAGAAACTTAAGGATACATCATTATAAACATTCTAGAGCCATCACAAATAAATTCCATATATCTGCATGACCCAACTACAAACCCATTGTAACCAGACTATACTAGATCACATTTCAACCACAGATTGTAACCAACACGTTCATTCAAAAGAACAAGTTTGACATCAATGATAACAAGAACACATATTTGTAACAATATCCCCCTTTTTCAATTATACAAACACTTGTTGCCAACTCCAAAATCACTTTGCCTTTGACATCAATGACAAAGGTTTTTTTCATACAAAAAAAATGAACACATATACAACTCCCCCTATCCATAGTACACCCTCAAAAAGTGAAGAACAAAATTATTTCACACAATCAACCACATATATAAATGATCAAAATGTCTTATCAGAATCAATCATCCACCTTATTGGGTAGGTTTCCCAAGTTTCTTTGTTGAAGGCATCATACTCTAATGGACAAATTTCAACTGAGACCAGACAATACACCAATCAGGTCATGTAGATACCAAAAGTTTTTGTTGACTCTCTATCTTCAGTAAAATATCCTCTCCCTCTTCACTACTTATTGATACCTTGAATGTCTTGTAGAACTCTTGTGAGTCCTTAAATATCTTCACCATAGTGGTGAGATGCACATGTATGATATCTCTTAACTGGTAGAATTTCTTCTTAATCTGTTCTTTCTCACTTATTAGTAAATTGAGCATTATATATAGGTTCTCTAACTAAAATCTCCATTGACCATCACCATCCTCTTTAAATTTTATTGACTTAGATGCTTCCACAATTTGGTTCTCAAAAATATTAATCTAATCCTGTATTCTCTTGGTGGACTCAGGCCACTTATGAAAAAAATATATACTTCTACCACACAATATACACTCTTCTCAAAATTGTTTAGGCTCTCTTTTAGATGGATGTGTGCATTTACACACTTATTCACAAGATCATTCAACCTCTTCTCTGTTATCTTCTTCTGAAAAGTTGCTTCCAAGTTAGAAGCATAATCCTTTAGCCTGCTCAACATAGTCTCAATTGCACCTCTTCACTTTGAGACTCGTCAACCTTCACTTCTTAAATTTTCTCATGGAGAAACTTCATTATGTTATTTATCAACTATGTACATTCTACATTAGAAACAATGTAATATTTCCTAGCTGTATGGTGGAGGACATCTCTTAGATGTAGCATGTGTCCGGGTGATAGCTTGCCCAAATCTAAATTTCCTTGTGCCACTAGAACCTGCAACACCTCTGATGTAACAACAAGTTCAAACTCCATTTTCAGCTGTACATTTTTTGTTCCAAAATCTCTAAATAGTTCAAAAGAATTACTAACAAACATTCTTTTTATCAAATTCTCATTCTCTTTTATTAGATTCACCTCCTCCGGACTATCTTCCTTCTCTTATTTCTTCTCCTCGGTATTCTTTGTCTTTTCTTCAATATCATCTCCTTCAGTCTTCTCTTTCTTTTTTCCTTTTTTCCATTCTTTCTCTAGATCCACTCTCTTTCTATTCTCTTTAAACATCTGGAATCTGCTCTGCAACCTTCATCACATTCTTCTCTGCATTTAACTAGTCATTTGAAATAGTCTTGGACCAAAATTATCCTTACTGTACTCTCCTCCTTTGTCTTCCTGAATGGCCATACTACTTGTTTATCCTCTTTCAAGATTTGTATTTTGCGAAGCAGAAGAGAATGTAACCTTCATTATTTCCATGGCCTACATAGCTTCATTCTCTATTTTCTTTATTATCATCTTGATGTCTTCTATATCTCCTCCCATGATTATATTGACTCTTTCCCTCATCTTGAATCTTGTATTTAATACCTGATTTATTCTAGCTCTCTCTTCTTTTGACAAAAAACTGATAACCACATCAAGTACTTGTGTCCTACTGCTTGTATCCTTCATTACTACATCCTTCCTCTTTTCTGTTAATAATTCCAACAAATATAGAGGTAACTTATCCTAAATATCATCAACAAATTTGTTATAAACAGTCATATATTTGATTATTGCTTTATCAATCTTCTCCCTATCTGCTGGAGGTGCACTTAGATACATCGAAATAGTGGCATCAAATAAATTATATTCACATATTGCATTTCTTAAGTCATCCATATCCAAAGATTAATAATTTGGATCATCTTTAATGTTCTTCTCCTTCTTCTCCTTAAGCTTCTTCTTGACTTCTTTTATTTTCTTTGTGAGGGTCACTTCCTGAGTGACCAATGATTTCTTTCAACTGACCAGAGGTACTATGTCCTCTTCCTCTTCTTCTTCTTCCACTTGTTCGACCTTCTTCCCCCTTGAACCTTGTCCAAATATAAAATTACTCCTACTATACACCTTATTGTGAGATACTACTCTCAACTTCCTCTACCTTGAAGGCTCTAGATCATCATTCTTTCTCAACTTGGTCTTTTGTAATTTTATCCTCAATGACTTCTTCTTACTTGCAAGTGACTTAACCAGGGTTTCAAAGGAACCTATGTTTATCAGAGGAGAGATGAACATAGACCTAGTCCTCCTCTATCCATGATTATCTAACCCTTCAATAGGAGTCACACCAAACACTTCTACTATCAAAGGTAGCTTAATTTCCTTGAAAGACTTTTCCATTCTCTTGCCATGTCCTTTGTCTAATTTTTATGTCCTCAACTTATCTTCAAATTATCCAACTATGCCAAATATAGGTCCATTTGGATCAACCGACAATGGTATGACTGTAGCAATGTGTCTCTCAATTTATTTTGCAGATACCTCATAGGGTAACTTAGGAATCTATGTTGTCCTCGACTCAATGGCCTCAATATAATAGATGTCCTTTCCTACCAAAAATGTAAACACATCCCTATACTATGAGAATAGGTAACCTACATCTTTCTTGCACAGTGTCTTGCATATTCTTAAACCACACAGAATATAGTGCATTATAAGCCTTATTGTTTGTTACAAAACTCCTAATATGCTGCCTAATTTATATCGCTATGGGAGTAAACTTATCCAAAAATTGATTCTTAGCACTTAAAAAATTATTCATGAATAAGAATGCCAAACATATAATCAGAGATCCATATCTAAGTTGGTACTTAGTTTTCTTCATTCTTTCTAGGTTCTCCAATAACTACTCCCTCATCAATATATTCTTGGTTCTAAAAATTATAACTCTAAATTCTTAAAGTCGAAAATGGTCAAATAGATCAAAGAGCTTATAATGATAGATATATTTATGTGGTTAGTTCCATAATTCGATTGTGTCGATTGGGATTTGAGTGGTTCACTCGCTCGAATGATTGCAATATCCCCCTTTCTTGGGGACTAAATTTTATTTTGCTTGTGTCCAAGGCAATGACTTTATCAAATACCTATTTACACTACTAGGTATGTAATTATACGCATGTTATGGCTTGACAAGGTACATACTTTGTTCTCATCTCATGGCTTGAAATATTTCTCTCGTGGCTAGAAATACCTTCCCTATAGCTAAATGTATTAACAATGTTTATAGACACTATTAAAACCTTGTTTACATGCCCACATAGTTCTCTTATAAGATAGTACCCTTTTGTAAAAAAATGTCACTTGTTATTTTGGAAACATCGAGGGCCCAAATATTCTCGTTAAAGCCTTTGAAGCTAAGTGAAAGATCTATGGCCTTCATTGAATTCTCGTATATCTACTCATATAATTGTTTGCTAATGGATTGATGCACACATTAGATAAAGTTCTGATATTAATATTTTCTTATTATTTCCGGTAGAAAATGGATGTGTTAGGTAGCTAACTGTTCTTTGAATAGCTAGTCAATCTATATAGAGAGGTATCACCACATATGCAAGCTAGCACATTGTTGTCGCAAATACTGACAATTGTATAGTTTTTTTTGGTCCACGCTCTAGCAAATATAAACATAATCATAAGACTCATTTAATTCTTTTTGTACTACTCAAGACATTGTCTACATACATATTCTTTATCTATAGAGAAAATATTTGAGTTGATGAGTTGTTTGTTACCAATTTAAAATGATGGAACGGGTGATGGTCAAAGAACTCATATATTATTCTCCTATTTGGCCATACTACTCAACATGGTAGGAAAAAAGTAATTTAATGAGTCTCATGATTGTATAACTTCTATCAACTAGAAGATAGATAAAACTATTTTACTAATAGCCACATACAATAGAAATGTAGAGGAAATTGGATGTCCTATCTTGCATATGTGGTTGGACTTCTCTATATCTTAATTAATTGTTAAATGAGCACTTAGTAATGTGAAGCTAGTTGACATGTGCATTTTCTATTTGAAATAGTAGGAAAATAAAACTAATTTCATAAATTTATCTAAGGCATCCTTTGTACGATTAACAGTCAATCAGAGAAACAGATATTTGGAAATTCAATGCAGACCATTGAACTCACACTTCACTTTAGAGGGTTTACTTAGATTATTTGGGTCATTTGGAATAACCAAATGGGACTATGTTAAAAGAAAATTGCGTGGGGATGAAATAAAGCTTTAACAATGCATGTAATACTTAGAATTTCATTTAGTGATAAGGAAACTATTTCTATGGAAAGAGATACCTTGTCAAGTCACAAGATTCATACATGTATGTAGACAATAGAATAAATAGACATTTGATATTCATTGACTTGCACACAAACAATATAGAATTTATTCCTTGAGAAAGGGGTATAGTGCAACCAGTCAAACATGTTAACAAATTGATGTGTTGGGTGGAGACAAGAATAAATCAATCAAATCTTGATTTCCACAATCATATCATGATGCTATTCACATAAATGTAGGTCAATATAATCTCTTTGACCTAATTAGTCATTTGCTTCTTTAGGATTGCAAAGATTTAATTTTGAATAGTGCCAAAAAGTTAGAGAGTTACAAATGAAAGTGTCACTTTCATATTTCTGTGTTATGCACTTTTTGACTTTATGTTTTTAAGTTAAAACACTAATTTCTGTACTTTTTCTTCAATCTATCATATCTTGAGCTAGGAAGCTCCAATTCTTGCACCGTCACTGGCATTAGAATCGTGAGTTCACCCTCTCACTCCGCATTAGCTCCATAATGTGCTTGGATGAGCAATCAAGCCTTGTTGTGAATTTCCTTCATCACAATTCGCTATGGTAAACATGTTACCCTTTTTCACCTAACTAATAAGCAAGTCAAAACAGGGAGTGGGGGGGCATTCTCTTATTTGATCGGTTGTAATTTATCCTTTTCTTAAATCAAAATTAACGCTAATCAAAAGTAACAAGTTTTTTATAAGTCACTCAAATCTGAAACTAATCCTTCAGTCTGAACAAGCATATGGCATGTTAAAAAAATTCAAATATATGATACAAAAATTTCCCTTATTGTTCAAAACACACCATTTAGGAGATCTGTTACCAAGTTCCTCGAGATAAATACTAATAAGCTAAATAACTAAAAAGATCATTTTTAAATTTTTTTTAAACTCCGTATCTTAGAGAATATATTTAAATGCTTTTGGATTTAATCATAATTTATTACAACGAATGCATAATAAATCATTAAATAGATAGTTCAACTATATGAGTAGTTGCCGTTTATATGACATAGGCATCATTTAGCCTATCATTCACCACAACGTGTACAAAGCTTAGCGGAGTGTAGCCTTACCAATACTAAATTGCAAATTCCATGAGAAAAGACTCTGAGTACATATAATTACTGAATGCATGATAAGGTGAAGAACTACAACAGCTATAACCAGACTTTTATTCTCCAAAACCTTATGATTAACTCTAAGCCTTTTGAGGAAAATTCTGATGAAAGAGTACAAAGTCAGCCCAGATGAAATCTCAATTTAATGTCACTTGGACATCAATGCACTCAGCTACTCAACTGGGTTCCTTGGAATGTAAAATTTATTTCTCTTTTGCAAGAACAAATATCGTATAAAATTTGTGCATGTTTAGTACTTCTTAGACTATTTAGCTCCAAAGGAGTACAATGAAACTCATGCTCGAGGTCTCCTCCAACCTCAACATGGTTGTCCTTGGACATCATAACATATCTTAAAATAAAATTAGCAACTTAAGTATGGAATAGGACAGGCGGCTTCTGGTATACTCAACGAAAATATGTTCACAATGGTCAGAATATCCATGAACCCAAACAAGATTTCCAAACCTGATTTGAAATCTTTTTTAAAATGCCATGTCTATAAGAAAAGAAAGCACAATAAGAAAAGCATCCCTAATCAAGTGTGCATCAGTTAGTATGTCTACATGAAATGCTTCAGTGAAATGGAAATTTTGAGGACAAGCACACTTGATATTATTTGTTTAGTATAGTTTCCATTGCAGCTCTGGCAATTGGTTCAAGATAAAGTCGGCGGAAGAGGCAATTACAATAATAAAAATTGGAGAGATATATTTAGGGTTTTAACGCATATTTTTTTTTTCGGAATACCCTAACATTTTTTGTTCGCGAGTAGAAGATTCAAGCTTCTGTGGCGGGTGAAGCAGAGGAGAAGAGAAGCAGACGAAATGGGTCCTCAAGTAGCAAAGAAGGGAGCGGCGCCCGCAAAGGGAGGGAAAAAGAAGGCTAACACCTTCGTCATCGACTGTGGAAAGCCAGTAGAAGGCAAGATCGCCTCCTTTGAGAAGTTTTTGCAGGATCGCATCAAGGTCGGCGGTAAAACAGGGGTTTTGGGTGATGTGGTTACCATCTCCCGCGACAAGAACAAGCTCAGTGTCACTTCTGAGACGGTCTTTTTTAAAAGATATTTGAAGTACTTGACAAAGAAGTATTTGAAAAAGCATAATGTCAGGGATTGGTTGCGAGTGATAGCTTCCAATAAAGATCGCAATGTCTATGAGCTACGTTATTTTAACATTGCTGAGAATGACGCAGAAGATTTAATCTATTTAGGTGTAAGTGACACTGATTTTTTTAACTATAAAGAGTGGGCTGCTGCAATTCTGTCATAAATATCATGCTAGATTCGAGTTTATTTTGTTTGCTGTTTACCTCGACTATGTAGGTAGAGAGCTTGCATGTCGAAGTTTGGGGACAATTTTTTGTAATCATTGAATTGCAGAATTTTATGTATGTTACTTGAATTCTATATGCCAGTTGGGCATTTGATTATTTTTCAAATGTAATTTCTTAATCCTTTTCTTATGCAACAAAAAAATAAATAAAAAAAATAAAAAATAAAAAAAATTGGAGAGATATAATTTAAGTTGGATTGGTTTTATTTATCTATTATTTGACCACAAATAGAGTTAATAGAATACAACTCTCCTCAAAATTTAATCACGATTTCCAAGGTTTTCACTGATAACCAATATGCAGTTTTCATATAATTTTCAGGTCAAAACTTCTGCTCTGCCCTCCCAAAACAATTCATTGGAAACACAAAAATCCTCTATAAATACATCTTCTCAGTTCACAGTACCTCCAATGTCCGTGATACAGTTACCATGAGCACAACACCATGTTCTCAAATAAAATCAGTCACTAGGAAAAGGAATATAATATGTCTATATGTTGTCTCTCAAATAAAATCAGTGACTAGGAAAAGGAAATTAAGATGTCAATATGTTGTCCCACATCTACACATTGGCTATTGATGAACCCATTAAACACATAAAGGCTTACTTGAGATAAATATATATTTTTCAATCCTCCATCTCTGAGGAAAAAGATAGCAAAAGAAGGCAAGCAATACACAACACTGATTAATAATTCCTCCAACCCAGTAGCAGAATAGCTAAATCGAACAAATTAGAGTCTTATTTTTTAATGGTGGACATTAACAATCAGGCCTTCTCCGTCAATAGAAACACATTATGAATAGGTCGATTTTGTCACCCAAAGCTTAAATAAAGTTACATTTAAGCTTCTACCTTAGTTATGACAATTATGAACTCACTATATATGTTATCTATATAACTAAAGCATAGACCCCCAAGTAATGGTGGCAAATCAATCAAAAAGTTATAGGTCGAGTCAATTTAAGCTATTAGGTTTTAAAAAATACAATATCCTCACACGATGCTTGTAAATTAGGAAATGATGTGCTTGATAATACTTTGCAAATCCATAGTCATTGGTGTATGTCCCAAGCATCTCATGTATGTGTCAGTTAATAAAAGCTAAATAATATAAGGTACATCTTTAACATCAGTTATGAAAAAGAGAATAAGAATAAAATATACAACTCTACTAGAAATACATAGCTAGTTTTCGACAGTCACCAAATTGAAGCAGTCACTTTAATTCGTCGACCACCGTGTTCATAATACAGAGTAAATTAGTGCATGTACCTAATTTTAAGTGTTGTGGTTGTGAGCTTGATAGTATATCCAGCAACTCTAACCTCAACTTTCCGCCTCATGTGATCTTCCTTTGCATGGATTGGTCCTCCTTTGTTCACACCATAACTTGTCAAGAGTTCCTCATCCTTTTTTCTTGTAATTCAACCAAATCTAAGGTCAAGAATAGGTAATTGCAATACAAATATACTATTGTATTCTTGATTCTTCCCATTATCCATAAGGCATCGAGTTTGAAGAATCCTAACCTAGGATACATTTGCATTAAATATATGAGACATGCTTTGAACAAATAAAGTGTAATGTTTGGTAAAATTTTTTAGGGAAGGCTGGATGCAAGAGACCAAGTCAACTTGTTTTGCACAAACCTTCATACAAGACAATATTTCTAATCTCAATGGGATCCATGGAATCCTTACTCAATCTTCTAGTTGTCAACATAACTAATTTCTTGATGGAAGTCTTGAACACTCTTTAATAAATGAACTGTAATTAATGATTACTCTATATTAACACATTTTGAGTGAGCACCAAGCATTCATCCTGACATGAAATAGAGTTATAATTTTCCTTTACAATATTATTGGAGAAATAATGTACGGATTGTGAATGAGAAATTACTGCTAATTGGAAAGACAAATCTATTATTTTGGAAGGCCAAAGCAATACAAATTGTAAGGAGTTTTTATTTTATTAATGATAGATATATTGAATCTTCCTTTCAAATTCATTGCAATTTATCGTTTATTTTACTTAGTATTATTTATTCTTATTAAGTTATAATCATGTTGAATTTTTTCCTAATAGAAGAAATTGGTAACAGATTTCCTTGGATAAATTTTTTATGTTAAGAACACTAAGGTCATTTCCTCTACATCATGATAGAGAAGGTTTATAAAATATCAAACAAGAAACTAATCCAATCTTCCTTAGCTTCCAAGGCACCTAATTGTGTAATTCTTCAATAATTTTTAAAATATAGGACTACACCTTCTATTTTCCAACCTAGTGAAGAATTATAGTGTTAATGGGTTTTAGAGGAGAGGAAGACCATGTTTGTTTCCGCATTGACCATGTTTGTTTGTTTGTTTCATTGTTGTCAATTGTTTGGTTCCTGTTGGTTCCCTTTTTCTAGACTATTTTGTTGTGTTAAGGTTTCAGGTCCCTTCAAAACCTATTTTCCTTTTTTAAATTACATCCAATACTTACTTCTAAAACCTCTTTTGATCAATAAATATATTTTGTAGAAATAAACAAAGATCTTTTAGACCAACAAAGATTACCGACACTTTGGAAGATGAAAAAATATTTCTATAAAAATAAGATAATGTAGGGACAGGATTCTTTTCACTTTCTAACCATCCCATTAGCATGTGTGTCAATCACAAACTGGAGTTCAAGTTGAGATCGCTCCTTCTCTTACATTCTCTTGGAACAATAATCAATCCAAAATGTGATTTATAGGGGAGTTATAATAGGTATGGGCACCATTTATTTGGTAAAAGTGAACATCGAGTTAGGGTTTGTGGCTAAATAAAGTTTGAACATAGGATGGAAATTGCAAAGTTTGTTGGGTAAAGCGAAGCAAAAATTAAAAACTAACAGACAAGTCACAAAACATCTATGCCATTTGTTCCAAAATATACTAGTAGGTAAGAGGATTCTAATAAAGAGAAGAGAAAGACAACTTTAATTAAAAATGAAATGAATACAGTGATAAGCTGGTTGTATTCACAAAAGCATGAGGTAGCAGATAATTTAGTGACCAAATTTATTAGGCCAATGTCCCCAGTCATGCCCCCGCCATGAAGAAAGAATTGAAAGGGATATCATTGCTCAGAAAATCGTATATCAGGCCATAAAACATCTTCATGAAGTAGCGATGGGAGGGCAATAACCTCATTGAAGGATAGCATTTTGATTTGCATCAATGCATAAACTTCAAATTACAAGACTATTTTACGACTGCATTTTGAAGACTATCTTACTTCAAATTACAATGAACACATTAAGTAGTTATCAAGAGTACATTTCTAGATTTGATTGTGTGTAAGATTTTGGCATCAAGTTATCCTAAATGTTGATGCAAAAATCTTACACACAATCGAATCCAGAATTGCACTCTTGATAATTATATGATGGATTGTGGAAATCTCTTAGAATTGCATTAAGTAGTCTTAAAATTTTGATATTAAGGTCTTGATCACAATTGTTGAAAACAATTATAGATGTAAGCAAAGACTTTACATTAATTTTTGAAATAATTATTATATCTTTTTATCCTTACCATATCATTAAGATTTTTATCGTATTGTCTACTCAAAAGAAATAGTTACATTTAGTATAGAGTATGCATTATATAATGCAATAAATAATCAATAATATGAACTACGTTAGCAAGTGAGTTTCACGAGGAATATCAAATAATAATAATAATAATAATAATAATAATAATAATAATAATAATAATAATAATAATAATAATCAATATTATGAACATAAAAAATAAAAAAATTGTATTCCACAATCCATGTGCCAAACTCTAAATTTTTGTTTGCTTTGTATATTTAATACTATTGAAATGCCTCAAATTTTTAAAAATAAGTTTTTATCCCATTTTTGCATTTGGTTGCTTTATCTTTTAATCCAATTTTTCACAATATAAATCCTCCATTTGGAAAAGAAAAAGAAAAAAAATAGTTGTTCTTTTAATTTGCCACTTGGTAATTACATTTGTAATAACTAGGTAGAAAAAATATAGTGCTTGGTTATATTTGTTTGACTACAAATGTTTTATGTTTTGTATTTTAAATTTATTATAATAGTTGTTGGTTTAAATTTTAGGGTTCAATTAAAAAGAATTAGATTAATTAATAATTTATTTGGAATACAGTGACTCAAGTAAATACTTGCAATTTTGGTTTGTAGTGAAGGATCCCTCCCTTGTATCCATTTGGGAATCCTAATTGATCATGGCATGAGGAATGCTAAACCATGGGATCCTCTTAAGCTAAAAGTGGATCACACCTAAAACTCATGGAAAGGGAAATGGCTGTCTTAAGCAGGAAGACTAGTGATGATTCAAGCAGTAATATCGACCTAGCCCATCTATCTATTATCCATTCTATCTCTCTCAGTAGGTGCAAATGCCTTTCTAATTAAGAAAATGAGGAATTTTTTTGGGCAAAACTTTGAGGAAAAATACAGAATAGCTCTAATTGCATGGGAAAAAATAATCAAGCCCAAGATCCTAGGGGGTTTAGGCATTAAGGACCTCAAATTGCAAAACAAAGCCCTAGGGGCCAAACTAGTATGGAAGTTCATTAAGAATCCCAATATCACATGGGCTAGAATGCTAGCTACCAAATATTTACCAAATCAAGAACCTATCAATCTTCTAAGAGAAAACTCATTAGCCAAGGGATCAAAAACATGGAATTTTTTAATCTCCTACAAAAATCTGATCTCAGAACAGCTCACATGGGACATCCGGGATGGAGCATCAAGCCTCTTTTGGGAAGATTCTTGGGGAGGCTACCCACCTATTGCGAATTCACTTAACATTCCTATAACAGAGAACTGGCTTAAGCATCACTGGGGTGTCAGAGTGAGAGATTATCCGATTAATGATGACTCACCCAGCTCTCAAAGTTGGAGATGGAAATCATTGGAAGGAGTTCCAACCTCTAGGAATGATTTAGATCAACTCAAAGATCTCTTAAAAGAAAGAAATGTCAATCCAAGAAGAGGGAATGATTCTTTAATTTGGGCACCTTCTAAAACAAGGCTCTACAATCCTAAAGATGGTTACATAGTACTAGTCAGCAACGTTGTTCATGATCAACTGGATATTCATTAGAAGTTATTTTGGAGTTCTAAAATTATTCCTAAGGTAGGGATCTTAGCATGGCTAGCCTATCAGAGGAAGATCTTAACTGCAAAAAAGTTCATAAAAATGGGGTACGTAGGACCTCTAGGTGCATTATGTGCAAAGCTCAATTAGAGAAAGTGGATCATCTACTGCTCACTTGTCCCTTTGCGTCCAAATGCTGGTGATGGCTCTGTGCTAAAATTGGGCTGATCACAACTCTACCAAATGACATTAAATCCTTGTTCTAAAGCAGGCCTATCCCAACTAAGGAGTCCACCCTGAGCTTAATTATGGAAGTATCCCCTTCCTGTTTAGTTTGGGAAATTTGGAAGGAGAGGAATTGTAGGCTATTTGATAACAAATCTAGAAGAATAGAAACAATCTTGAACTCAATTGAATCGATTATAGTGGATTCAGTTAATTGTAAGATAGCCTTTTCTTTGGGACTACCTAAAGCCTTCTCATCATGGGATGAAAGCATTAGGAAAAACTGGCATGGAATCAAGATTCCTCCCTCCTTTGGGCAAAAAGACAATATGAGAAAGGTCGCTATCTGGTCTCCTCCAAATTCTGGCTGGATAAAACTAAATTTTGGTGGTGCTTCTAGAGGCAATCCGGGTCCTTTAGGCATAGGATATGTAATCAGAGATCACACAGAAGCAATTCTTGGGAAAATGGCAAAGCCGACCCCCCCAAACACAAACAACATAGCAGAGTTCAAAGCATTGCAATTTGGACTAATAGATTGCACAAAACATGGTTTAAATAACATTTTAGTGGAGGGTGATTTAGAGATAGCAATAAATGCGATCAAGAGGAAAAATACTCCAAATTGGAGATTGCAGGGAATCCTAGAAAACATAATTGCAAGCCTTGACATGATTGAAAACTATGAAGCTAAGCACATCTACAAAGAAGCAAACTCAGAGGCAGATGCTCTCTCAAAAATAGCTGCTCAAGGAGCCTATCTCTATAGTTGGGATCAGGGAAATCTTCCTGTTATTCATGCAGACCATCACACTTGACAGGCAAGGGTCTCAGAGGATTTTAATTTAGTCGCATGAGTCTCTTCAAGAATATGTGAAAGCCATTTAAAGCTTCGCTAATAAGGCAAACATTAAATTTAACCTTGGCAGCTAAGTGTAATGGCTACTTCAATTTTAAATTTAAATCTTACCTATTTCGGGGAGAGTGGTCTCATATTCAATTACGTCATCCAAGTTGTAGTCATGACCTAAGCTTTCCCCGATCCTCCTTACGAGATCTAGCTACCAAACTGTCAAATAAAACTTATGGTTTACATGGCCTAAACGAGAGATTTGGCATGCCAAGGACAAACATCCCTCGCCACCTTAGCTGGCAAATTTATTGCATATCCATCCCTCATTATTTGGCGTTAAAGAGTGTGCCAGCCTACTTCTTCACATTGGTTTTCTGTATTTTGTTCTCATTCTCATTCTCTTGCCAATTATTCTCAGAGTCCTGGTTTCTTCTTCTTGTTTGATAGCCTGCATTGCCAACCATGTCGATAGAGCCTCCTTTTGATTTCATAATGAGTGTGTATCCCAGAGCCATCTCCTATTTTGGAGCAGAGACTCCAATTTCCCTCTCGGCATCGACGCGCCAAGTTTCATTCCAAAAAATTACAGCCTTGAGGCTCAAGCACCTCCTCCTCTACTCGGATGTCCCTCTCATATTGGCAGTCAAGATGATCTTGGGTAGTGGACACCTGAATAGAGACGAGTATCCACGGGACAACACTAGCATCTCCTCAAGGTTTTTTGTCTCTCTGCGAGACCTAAAACTTGCCAAGCAAGCAATTTGGACCCTCACGAAGAAGATTTTTCTAGAGGAGGTCACCCAAGAGCTCCAAGAAATTCTAAATAAGGCAATTCATGACTTTGGGCCTCCTCGGCCAGGCGATAGAATCCTATTCAATGCTAATGGAGAACTAATTAACTATTATCCTTTCTTACTCGACCTGAAAGGAAAAGACTTGGATATGCATTGGGTTTTTGCGAGAGTTGGCCTAGGCTACCTTAAATGGTGGTTCCTGGGAGATAATTTAGAAGGCTCGGGTAGAGATGACGACCTAATCCAGTTTTCAAGACGCAACGGTATTTTGCTTTCAAAAATAGAAGATGAGAACCCTCAAATGGAACAGGCATGTAGGGGTGGTGCTAGCAGGGGTCATTGCAGGTCCAGACTAGGTTGTGGTAGCAGTCGCCCTCCGAGCAGAGGCCGTGGGAGAGCGAGGAATGAGCACCTGTAGTTTGAAGCCCACAAGGAAATTGCAAGCTGGGTCCCCTTTTAGTTATTTTAAAGCTTACTATTTTGACTCTCGAGCGAGTATTTTGTTCTTATCAGCATAATTTCTGTTAATAGGGCAGCAAGCTTCTGCCATTTAGACTTTAACTTTTTTAAAAGGGAATCTTAGACTTATATATGCTAAATTTGGAAGGACACCTTACTCCTTCTATGGACTTCTTGGTTGCATTCCTTCTACACTTATAACAAGGCATATAGATGCTTCCATTTTGAATTCTGTTAAAAATTTATTAGCTATCTTAGCTCTGTAAATTCTGCATAATCAATATAATTATGGTTGTCTTTACCGATGAAAAAAAAAGTAATATAAGATGAGTATAATCACAACATAAATAATTAAATAAAGAGAAATACATGAATACCTTGAGTGACATATTATTTTTAGATTGATACATATGATGATAATTATATGCAATTAATGGATGCAAGCAATTATGTGTGGATTAAAATGACAATATCATGTGCTTTATGTGAGCTTAGCATTGTTTGTTTTAGATCTAGTTCACATGCAAACTGGCTTTGTATCCATAAACTTTAACTACTAATTATTTTTTAAAATTTTTCTCTACAAACTCTGAAAACATAGATTGCTAAAATGGATCATTTATGTCACTCAAATACTTCCTATGGAATTTGTTATCTATGTATTTGTAAATAAACTGTACTCATCAAATACATCTCAGGCTTATATGTAGTTATACTGAAAATTGTTATAGTTATAATGTGCATTCTTCTACATATTATAAAGAGTTTTTAAAATATCGGATTAATTGACAGGCCCAAACACCATCTCAAGAGATACAACAACATTTGAGGTTGACAGTAAATCATTTTTTACCGACAAATAGTTTTAACTTGTTGGATAGCGGCCACACAACGATTTAAATAAAGCTTGAAACAAATGAGCAAGGATTGCTGAAACACACAAACAACAAACCATTCAATTCAAATTTTTTTTATGAGGCAAAGGTAATAGAAGGCAGTTGCTAGCATGCGGCGGCACAATATCCCACCCCGGCACAATATCCCACCCCACTCCCGCAGTCGCCGATGTTGCAGCACTTAGGGCTGTCTGGGTATCCTGTACAAACGCCATCGTTAACGCACAGGAATTTAAAGCATGGCCCTGCTTGCGCCGAAGCCACGCTAATATTGGCCATTACTATTTCCCAAAGCTCACCTCAATCACACAGATGCAGATGCTCATCTCAACTCAGGTAAACATCATTCAAATAGCATGGGCATTCTCTTATTTTCATCGCCAACTCGGCCTGCAATTTATCCTTCTCTTATATCAAATGTAACGCGAATGTATACAAGAAAATCAAAATCTCTCTCGTACAACCTAGAGGGACAGTAAAAACCCTAAAATCCTTGTCCAACTTTAATGTCTTTTAAAAGCCGGCAAATTAAATGGGCTATCCATCATCTCGATACTATCGATATCCTGTCTTATTTAAATTTATTCTTTCAAATAACAGTATCACGTTATTATTAATGATTTGCAAATAACACAATATGTATGAAATAGGGCAAATTATATTATCCTGGATTTTCTTAATGATTTCACAATGTACTTTTCATGCTCTTCAAATGATGTCTCTCATCATTAACTAAAACAATAAAACAAGTACAAATTTTTTTTATTTTATTTTATGTTGCTGCTTCTGCTCTTGGTTCTGGAACTGGGTTAAGTGGTTTTGCTATCTCTAGCAGCCATATCATCTCCTCCAAGATCTTTCATCAGGTCATTGTGATAGGATGTATAATCAACACTCATGTCATTAATCTTTTCAAGCCCTGTTGTTCATGGCTTCTTTACTAATGTCGACCAGGTTCTTGAGATTTTTCTTAATCTCAGCCATGGATTGTTCCACCTTATCAATCCTTTGTCCCTGATTACATTTCATTACCTCAATATTCTGAGAGAGTTTTTGAGTCATGATCATGAGTTTCTCTAGCTTGCTGGGTTCAGGGAAGCAGTGAAAATGTCAATTATTTCTTTAACCCCCATTTTCAGGGTGTCAATTTCAAGCTCGACCCACTTCTAGCAACACTCCTAGCTTTTGGTGGCTTCCATGACCAGGTTAATCAGACTACCATCCTTCCCCTATTTTTCTTTCTGGAGACTGATAGGGATGTCCAGTTCAATCCCTTGGTCTGTAATCTGCGGGCTATGATCCTTCGCTGCCATCTTTTTCTTTTTGGTGAGGGGTTCGGCCTTGGAGATCGGCTTGTTATTGGTTTGTATTTGCTAGCCGCGCATCTGGGGGTATTCTTGCTGGTGAGCATCTCAGGAGTCACCATCTTTTCCTTTTCATCTATAGGTTCGTATTTATGGTCATCAATAGGAACTCCGCTATCATCCAGGTCCATCTTCGAGTTAGAGACATCTTGGACCTCCATCTGCAGGCCAATCTCAGCAAGTGGGGGCATAATTTCAAGGGATTTGGCATGTTCCATGATAAGGACAATAAGCCCCTCATGAAGAACAGGGTTGTTAGGGTTTTCCAGGTGCTTTCTAGGCTATTCTCAAGGGAGGAGGCTAGATAGTAGGGAGCAGAGATAATTTTACCTTGTCGAAAATGATTTAGGATAGTGAAATGGTAGGAGAAGATGCTTGCATACTTGCCATCGAGGGTGTTATACCTCATTATAAACTCTGCCATGTCAACCCATGGGGCCATGAGGTCTTTTCTATTATAGCTGCCATCGGCCATCTTGGTAACTCTGGAGCGCTCCTTGTCTTTGTCAAAGAAACTTGACTAGTCCTCGTCGCCAATTTTTCTATCCCTGTAAGACCTTCTTCTAGTCATAGCCAGACCAGCGATGATCGCCACCAAAGTTTCATCAATATGATAATCAACACCATAAGCCCTGAGACTCCCTTTTTTCCATTCGTTAACAAAGGCCTCCATAATCATAGGAGAGGGGCCATGAAGCCGGTCCAGGTAGGGGATGAGACCACCATTGATGACTTCCTGCCATACATCTTTATTCTTTTTCCACTTCTCGCAAGTAGAGGGCTCTTGTCTGTTCTTATCCTCTCCCATTATGCTCCTGGTCACCAAATAATAGGAGAAGGGGCTCACTATTGCCAACCAGTTGCCAAAGAGTGATGATACCGCCAGAAGCACCATGCACATCAACATAGTGAACACCACAATCTCCAAAAATTGCCAATTTAATCTTTTCCACTTTACAACCAAGCATTTTCGTCTCTTGAACAAGTCAAATATCCGGCTTATGATCCCTAATCAAGTTGGATAGTAGATCATGCTTATGGGGATGATTCAATCATCTTATATTCCACAAAATAATTTTCATTTAGAAAGAGAGGGGGATCCCATCCACATTTTTGGTAACATTCTTTGGGCTTTGTTTGCAATGGAAGCCCAACTCTTCCTATCTCTACTAACCACATTGGGTGGCCTCCCCACCCCCCGTGAATCTGACCCATAGTCCGCTTTTTGTCTATTTCTGGTTGAAAACTCCCAGAGGTCGGAGTAGATTGACCAATAGGGAAATTAATTCTTCTTTTTTTGGGTTTGATCTCAATAAAAGGATAGGAGTCTTCTTGTGATGATTCTAGTGTGAGAGAAACTTGGGGTTTCACCTTGATAGAGTTACCCATTTCAATGACCAGTTGAATGGGAATATCTGGGACAGTTCCGTTAGCCTTTAAAGTATTCCCTTCTTCATAGGGAGAATTCACAATAGGGGATTCCCAAACATTATCCTCCAAGAGCAGAGGGTCAGGAGCAGGGACCACAGGTGTATTTGAGGTAAAACCTGCTCCAGGCATGACCCCATCTTCCATAATCGAGGGAGGGATAGAGGGATCGACAGATCCATTTGAATCATTTTACAATCCTTCTAGAGGAGGATTATAGGGTAGGGCATCCCTCTTCTCTAAGAGCGGCTTGTCATTCCTCTTTCTCCATTCCTTCTTTGGCTTAGATGAACACTGTTTAGCCCAATGACCCACTTTTTATAGTGAAAACACGCAAAAGGGATGGATTCATACTGCACTTTCTGCACCCATCTTCCCAACTTAGGGAAAATATCAATCTCAAATGTTAGGTTGGTATATTGTTTGACATTGACAAACAATCTGGCATAAATAAGGCGTCGTTTAGTTGTAGTCATTGGGTCAACTGAAATTAGCTCTCCAAAACATGCTCCAATTCCCACAAAAATCTCTTCTCCCCAGAACTCCATGGGTAAACCTAGCAATCTGACCCAAACTGGGGCTTCATTACTTTCCCAATCTTTGGGATTAAATCCTGGTTCCCACTTTTTGAGGGCCAGCGAGTCTTTGCCCAACATCTAGGGATCACCCCCAAATCAGATTGAAGATCTTCCTCACAAGTGAATGAAAAAGAGAAGAAACCACCAGCCATAGCCACAACATCAATTTGACCTTTACCCTTCCATTTTCTAGACACCCAGGCTCTAACAGCCTCAATGTTGGGATGTGGTCCTACAAACTTACCCACCAAGACTAAGTTCATGTAAGCCATATTTTGATCCACCATATAGTTTGGGATAGAGATGGATAGTTTTAGTTATAGTAAATGGACGAGATGCTTTTTACTCAATATAAATATTTACATAGTATAACTTGAAGAAGATTTAACAATTATAATGGTATAAGAACCCTCTAGTACAATTGTCTAGAAAATACTTAAGATACATGAGGAGTTACTTGAGTTGAATGTTTCAATATAAAAGTGATCATTTTAACTCTTCTCAAACTAAATGGATGATTGTTGTACACTTGGGAGAGATGTTTCTTTTTCAACGTTATCAAAAAAAATAAAATTGCATTTTGTTTAGTCACAATGTGGCCATTATAAATTCAAGCATTACAAATATGATTATACATCAAGGTATTGAAGTCTCCAACCACCATGAATTCTCCTTCACATGAAAAATGTGAGATGAGAACATGATTTTGGCTTGTTCCATGCATAATATTCCTTTAAATTCTTCTCAACTAAAAGAATACCTGACCCTATACGAGGTACCTAGCAATCTGGAATCGGTGGGTGGGATGGAATCTGATGTAGCGTGATGCATCTAACATACAATTTCATAAACATAGAAAAAGATATGCATCTAACATCATGATATAGAAAAGAGGATAGAAACACAATCATTCACAATCTATGATTACAAAATGTTTAGCAAAAGTATCTTTTTAAGCTGACTATCGACAAATATATTTAAGTGGAGATCTCCCCTTCTTTGTTTACCCATATTCAACTCGCATTCATGAATAAAATTATAAGTTATCTCACATGTAATAAACAATTCTACTTGAATGAAAAAGAAAACTAGCCTCCTCAATGATCATTATTTCCCTAGTCCAATGTGGTTGTTTGTGACATCTATCGTATAGAACATATTACTTTGGTTTTTTATACGATTTTATTAAAAATTAAACTTGCACATAATTTTTTTTTAGTGGATTTACTATCATAATTAGTTGATCAAACATGACTCAAAAGATGATTCACATAATTGTTTGACATAAATAATATCCATATTTAATTTTCAACCAAAAAAAGATAAAATATAACTTTATTTCTTTCATAAAAATTAATAGAGCTTATATTCATAAAAAACTATTTTGCAACTAACTATAATAAGAAAAAAAAATGAATTTAAAATTTAGCATAACTTCCTATTTTATGTATTCCTATATAAAATAAAGAAATTAATAAAATTACACTTATATTACAATTTCATAAAACTCATAATTCCAACTTTTGTAACAAGTTTATTTTATTTACTTCTTACTAACTCTTGTGACTTTGACTTAAGTTCGACACATAAACTCTTATTGTTATAATGTCTTACCTTGAATTGATATATTGAACTTGAACATATTCTTTGATGCCTTGTTAATACATTGTGCATATGCATAATTACAATCATATCAATTTTACATTTTAGACCAAATATTTGGGTACAACTCACGGTTCAAAATTGTTGTATTTTAGATTAAGAGTAAAGAAGGAAAATATTTAGATAATTGGTATGTTGTAATTAAGAATTGATTTTTTTAATGTGGGATTAGGTCTTCCATATAGACAACTAATACATTATAGGGAAGGGATTAAATAATTGATACATTGTAGTCTATGGGACAATTATTTGAGTGGAACTAGGTCTCTTAAACATAAATAATTAATCTGTTATAATCAATACAATCATTTATGTGTTGAATTGCGATAAATAATTTCTTTGTAATGACATGGACAATTCCAAAACATAATTCCCATAATTTACTCCAAATAAATCAATAATATGACATAGTAGATAATGCTCATCTCAATACATTTACTTAATTCATCTCTTCATAATGATGTTACAATAATTGAGTTCACAAAAGCTCATCCACTTAACTATTTCTCATGATCTAGGCATAATGCCCATGTTGTCACTATCTAATCATGTGACCTAGACATTATGCCCATCTCATCATATTGATAAATACGATGATACATCAAGGTACTGAAGTCTCTAGCTTCCATAAACTCTCCTTCGCATGCAAACTGTGAGATGAGAACATGATCTTCAAATGCTTGTTACGTGGCCCAATCATGAAGCATAAGTTTCCTCAAAATTCTTCTCAACTAGAGGAATACCTGACCCTACATGAGGTACCTAGAAATCTCAAACCAGTAAGTGGGATAGAATCTAGTGTAGTATGATGCATCTAACATACAATTTCACACACATAGAAAAAGATTTTGACCATTTATCTAACATCATGATATGGCAAAGAGTAAAGAAACACAATCATTCACAAGATGATTTCAAAAGCTTTGGCTAAAGCATCTTTTTAAGCCAACTACTAGCGAATAGATCTTAGTGGAGATCTACCCTTCTCTATTTAACCATATTTGGCTCCCACTCATAGATAAAATTTGTGATACTTCTCAAAACAAGAATGGTGTGAAAATTTTATTCCAATAAAAAATGGTTTGATACATCCCAAGAGAATAATAGTGTGAGAAAATTAATCCTAACAAAAATGGTGTGATACTTCCCAAAACAAAGATAGCGTTCAAATCTCCTTTATTGTCCATGCATTCTTAATTTTTATTAACCAACTCTCATGCATAATTAAAAAATGAAAGAATCTAAAATATGAAAGCATGATTGAGAGTAATATATTCTTCTTTTTTAGTTCAAGACAATTATTATTACAATAATGAAATAAAGTTATATATACATACATACATACATACATATATATACATATATATATATATATACATATACACATATATATATACACACATATACATATATACATATATACATATAGATATATACAGATATACATATATGCATATAGATATATAGATATATACATATAGATATATACATATATACATATACATATATACGTACACACACACACACACACACACACACACACACACACACACACACACACACACACACACACACACACATATATATAACAATGGTGTGAAAAAAATATTCCCAACAAAAATAGTGTAAATTATTCCCAACAAAAATAGTGTAAATTATTCCCAACAAAAATAGTGTGATACTTCCCAAAACAAGAATGGTGTGACTATCCTTTATTTCCCATGCATTCTTCATATTTATTTATTTTTTTGATAAAAGTGGATGAACCACTGAAATTATATTAAATTTTATAATTTTTACATGGTGTCTAGTTCAATGAGCACTGAAGCGAAAGAACCAGTAAGAAAACCCTTCATTATAGCTCAAAAGAATAGAAGCCTATCTACCCATTACAATAGCCCATAGGCAACCCACAAAAAACCCCAGATTACATCACCAATCACATTAGATATAAAGGAAGCTTGAGAGAAGCTTGTAGGATCTAGTGAAGAAGATAACATCCCAAAAGAAGCCACCATATCCTAAACAAAGTCAGTGCCAACACCCAAAAACCCATCTGTCTATGCCCCACATGTAACCAAGGCCCTGCAAAGAACAAAACACAAAGCCAGAAGGGAACCAAGTAAAAGCAATCCTGTCAGCATAAGAATGGTTAGCAAACAAATGCCCATCCATATAAGGAGTAGAGAAGGATGAAGAAAACCCTCAGGAATCAAAATGAGGCCGATCCAAAAAATAGTCCATAGTAAATGCCATAATATCAACAATAGGATAAGGAGCCATCTACACCACCATATTAGCTGTACTTTCCAGTTCCTCAGAAGAAGCCAATAGCCATCAATTTTGCCAAGAACTCTAAAAATAAAGCAGAGCATTATGAATTTAGAAAAAAACACAAAACAAGAATGAATACCATACCTGCTCACCATTCTGAATTTAACAAGGGAAAGGATAACCGCTGCATGATTATCTTATCATCATAAGAGAAAATGCTGAGCAAGAAACCTCAAACCAAAAGGTGAAATTTCCTCATACCTTTCAACAGATCCAATCATTAAGGCAACTTCCAACAGAATGAGAACAAGGCATAATGATTCAATAGAAGGACCAGTTCCACATAATGTGAAACGAAAGCTCATTACAAGTTTCCCAAATTCAACCACAAAGAAAAATGATAAAAAAAGCAGAAGATCAAAATCAATGTAGTTTAACAAATCCAACCATGAAAACTAATGATTTGCATGGGAGATCCGATACCAAGTCAGTCCCCAAAATATCCAATGGAAACCGAGGTACTCATCAACTTTGATGATATCCCATAAACCCATCATGTAGCTTCATGGAACTAGACAAAGCCAATCAAGAAGTCCTAGAGATACCAAAACTGCCAGCCATTCATAAGATGTCCCAAAATAAAAAATAATTACAAACAGATCATACATTTTTATTCGTATAAATTGGCCAACAACTTACCAAAAAGCTAAAGAAAGTAAAATAGAGAAAGACCAACTGACAAAAGAAGATAAGGAGATAGCCATCAACAGAGGTATCCATAATATTTCAAAAATGCAGCCAAGGAACAACATGGGAGACAACTCAAAACCTAATGACTATCAAAAAGTCAGCCGAGCATAGTTTGCCCCTCCACCCTCCATACTTAATAAGGAGCTACTACCAGAAATATCTACAATAAAGATGCTGCCATAAGGAAAGACAACATCCCGCTATAGCCATCCAAGGAAGTGAAGCACCCCATAAAGCAAGGAGATGAGATAGGACACTTCGAACAAAAGGCAGCTCACCCCAAAAAATAGAAACCACAACAAACACTCTCCTTAATGAAGAAATTCTCCCAATAAATGTCAACAACAAAGATATTGCCCAAAAGACCAACACCTTCATTATAGACACTTATGAAAGAACACCCACACCAAGAGTAGGGAATGAGGGATTTCTAAATGGAAGAACTACTAAGAGAGAAGCTTCATACAGGAGATAGGAATGTCTGAAGGGGCAAGTTCTATATAGTCAGCACCCTCAACAACAACCTTGTTAGCTATAAAATCTGCAAAGACATTGATCTCTCTAAAACAATGAGAAATAGAGAAAGTGGAGAAACCTTTTAGTTGTAGGAGAATGTGATCTAAAAAATACTGCAAGTGCTAAGAAAGACACTTTTTGCTGGCAACTTCTTGAAAGACTAGCATTGAATCACCTTCAATAACAATATCCTTAATGTTTAAAGAAAGAGCTAGGTCAAGCCCAAAGGATAAATCCTGAAACTCAGCCACATTATTAGTGCCATGGCCAATATATTTACCCACTGCTTTAATGATCTTTGAAGAGTGATAGAAAATAATTACCCCAATCCCAGACCTCCCCGGATTTCCTTTAGATGCCCCATCAAACTGAAGTTTATATGAAGGAAAAGGAGGAGGACTCCATTTAGCCATCTTGTGTTTAAGAAGTGAAGAAAATCCATCTAATATAACCCCATGAGAAGGCATCAATTGAAGCGAAGACCATCGCCAAGTGACCTAATTATCCCAATGAGAAAAAGGCCTGAGATGATCTAGATTTTTATGATGAAAGAGATCACCACTTCACTAATGGAGGCTTGAATTCTACCAATTATGTCTGCCAAAGATGCAAATTTATGTTTAAAGATTCTTGAATTTCTTTCAAGCCAAAGATTCCAAATCACTAGAGATGGAGCGACAACCCAAAGAGGTGAGTAGAACAAAGATGGAAACAACAAGGGCCATGACATAAATTGTGAAAGTAGATTAGAACAGAGAGCAGAAGACAATCTATCATTCATAATTAAAACATGAAAAGAATCTAAAATATGAAAAGCAAGACTGACAATAATATATTCTTCTTTTATATACTAACATTATTTACTATTAGTAATTAGCCAAATAATTTTTTTTTAAAAATAAGACATATATACTTATTTTCTTTTCTAATTTAAGACAAATATTAAAGTTTTTTTGAATGTTGAAATAAATAACAATTAGTCAAGGCTAAATATTCCAATATAAATCATGCCATTCTTCATAAATAGAAGAAAACTCCTTTGAAATAAGATTGGTGCAAGAAAATTATCCCCAACAAAAACAATGTGATACTTCTTAAAACAATAATGGTGTGAGAAAATTGTTCCCAACAATAACGGTGCGATACTTCCCAAAGCAAGAATGGTGTGAGAAAATTATTCTCAACAAAACATTGTGATAATTTCCAAAACAAGAATGGTGTGACTAAAATATGAAAAACATGACTAAGAGAGTACATGTAGTTTTTGGTGAGCTTGAGGATTTGTCACATTTGCATATTTTCCTTCCACGGGATTAGTTTCGTTTTGTTCTATTATTTTCAAATGCCTATGTATAGCTATTTGCTCCTTATGGCTGGCATAATACATTCGACATCTTTTTCGGCTTAGTTCTCTTTGATTTTGCATTTGTTTAGGGTGATTGGTGGTTCCTTGAGTGCTGGAGTCAGCCATATTTTTGAAGTATTCATCAGGAAAAGCATAAACATCATAGCATATTGGTCCAAAGGGAGTCTTCTAACGAAGAATTTAAATTATATACATTAAGTTTATATTTTTTTAGTTTTAAAGTTTAAAACATTCATAATTGATTGTCATTTTTTAAGCTTAATAGATTTGAAACTGATCGGTACGTAAAAATAAGATAGAAACTTGCAATAATCTAGAGTATATCATAAAAGATCAGCATGCTTACTGAAAAGCAATGAAAAAAGGAACTCAAAGATGCGTAGTTTACAAGGATATAAAGGGGACAACTCAAGCAAGAGATATTTAACAAGAATTTGGGAAGAAAATTGAATGTGTATGAATGTGAAGCAAGATCAGAGACAAGAAGGTTATGAGACAAAGCTCATTGAAGCTGTTTGGATTCTTGTAATTTCTGGCACCATTGAATTGTTGTTTTGTTTTGAGATTTTCAATTTGACTTAGCATTGTATCTTGTGTTTTTTCAGTTTAGGAATTCTTGTAGCTTCTAAATTGCTCTTCTAATAAGATAGAGTAGCTTTGTCGTGCATCATATTCTAATCTCTTTTTTTAATGCAGTTGCTCCGATAGAATATGGCATTGTAAATCATAGGGCTTGGAAACCATGAGGTTCGAGATGCTTCCATGTGGGTTAAATTTACCACACGCATCCATGTTCCACGGCAACTACAACTTCATGAAAATGGAGGAAAATGACAACTGCAACTTTACGACAATGGAGAGAATGATGACCAACTATATTATCGATGTGAGACACTCTTTTAATGGGGCATTTCCCACCTGGAAAATCCTATCGGCTAATTAGTAAATAAATGATAAAACATTTATTGGTCAGCTCTAGAACTTAAAAGAGGATCCCATGTATTCGATTTGTGAGTTAACAACAATTGGTCAGTTTTAAATTGTGAAAAAACCACACTCAAACCATTTATCACATACAATTAATGAAAAAGAATCAATTAGTAAATATTTATAACTTAAAAGATCACACAATCTTTTATCATTTATACAAATGATGAAAAAATAAGTCTATGTAAAAATGATAGCAAGATTTCAAAAATAGATAATCAAGATAAAAGGTAATTTCCAAGTGTGACCATCACAAATTGGCATTCATGACTCATTATTTTACAATGCACAAGCATAGACACACACACATGCACACATAAACGCACAAACACACACACATATTTTGGTATTAGGAAGATTTATTGTCTATTATATTATGTAGGGGTAAATTACATTTTCATTCTATTTACAAATGTATGCTGACTCTATTTACAACTATATGATGCCTTTAAGCCTCAACACTTGCATCAGGGGGATTTATTTTCTTCTATATTATATAGGGGTAATTAGATCCTTGACTATATTTACAATTGTGTGCTCGCTTTAAGGCTGGGGGCTCATATCAGTACACATTTCTTTGATTATCTCAAGATGTATAGTGCTCTCCGAGGCAAAATATAGCTGCTTTCCCTTGGTGATGGCAACTTTCAGTTGATCTTCATTATTGTATGTTTCATTTCTACATGTTAGGCTCAAGAGAAATTGATTATATGTCACATTTTTTATTACCCTTGTGGTTCTTTTCTCAGCATTCTCATCAAATTGAAGCATGTATAATATTTCTGCAAGCATGCCCATAAGTTTTGTTGCCCCTTCATCAAATTCAATAGCCCATATTGTATCTATGTGGTCTTGCAGGTTTGTCTGGAGGATGTATCTATAGTTACACTCAAACAGGGTCATGTTACACTTAGAACAATACCAAGTTTCTTCTTTAGTCTCCTCTTATCGTTTCTTACATGGTTTTCCATTTACTTGGGTTGGACATGCTGGATAGAAAAATGACTGAGATTTTCTCTATTGTGTCGTTGCCTTTACAATGCAATAGAAGGGTTGCACTGAATTTGATGCATGTGCCCAGATTTCACTGATCGTCATTCTTTGAGGGGTGGGAGTAGGTGCAGCAAGTTGATGCGCAATTTCTTGTCCAATGTCAACATTTTGGTTAACCAATCTTCAGTTGGGCCAATTCCTCTATAGGAGGGTCTATGAAGAGGCTTGTATTAAATTTTGTACCTATTACCTTTCCATTGAATTCACATACACTGCCATTCTTGATAACAAGAATAGTTGTTTCTTGTAAATAATACCTTCATTGGAGTTCAGTACCTTCTTTTTCTGCCATTGCACCCCATAGTGTAGCATCAATGGTTCTTCGAGTCATGTCGACTAACTTAATGGTATGCCTAGGAACCTCTGTACCATCTCTTTTACGTATCATTGAGCTTGGATGACACTAATGATGATTCCAATGACGTCAATGGTTGAGTTGTTATTTTTTTTATTCACTTGATCAAGAGTTGTCAAAATATATCAGTGCTTGGGTATGGAAGAGTCGTCATTGCAGGTAACAACCTTTGAATTAGCTACCAAGGTTATTTCTAGTCCACTGTTGAGTTTGTTGTAAATTTTACTGGCTGGCTTTATTGCTCCCCCAGATAATGTGTAAAGGTTGAACCAAATATCCTGCTCAAACACACAAACCGCAAACCATTCAATTCAATTTATTTTGTCTGAGCAAACCATTGAAGGCGGTTGCTAGCATGTGGCGGCACAGAATCCAATCCCACTCCCGCAGTCGCCGATGTTGCAGCACTTAGGGCTGTCTGCGTATCCTGTACAGCCGCCATCGTTAACGCACAGGAATTTAAAGCATGGCCCTGCTTGCGCCGAAGCCACGCTAATATTGGCCATTACTATTATTGCCATTAACACCAACAACAAAACTGCAACGCTGCCCATTTTCATTTTCATTGCCATTTTTCCTTCCTCTTCCGTTTCCCAAAGCTCACCTCAATCACACAGATGCAGATGCTCATCTAAACTCAGGTAAACATAACTAAATAGCATGGGAATTCTCTTATTTTCATCGCCAACTCGGCCTGCTTTTATTCTCCAAAACCTTATGATTAATTCTAACCCTTTTGAGGAAAATTCTGATGAAAGAGTACAAAGTCAGACCAAATGAAACTTGCATCTCAGTTTAATGTCACTTGGACGGCAGTGCAATCAGCTACTCAACTGGGTTCCTTGGAAGGTAAATTTTTTTTTTATGGAAGAACAAATATCTTATAAAATTTGTGCATGTTTAGTATTTGTTAGACTATTTAGCTCCAAAGGAGTACACTGAAACTCATGCTCGGGGTCTCCTCCAACCTCAACATGGTTGTCCTTGGACATCAGAACATATCCTAAAATAAAATTAGCAGCTTAAGTATAATGTATAAAATTAGCAACTTAAGTATAAAGTAGGCTGAAGAAGCAATTACAATAACAAAAATTGGAGAGATATAATGTATGTTGGATTGGCTTTATTTATCTATTATTTGACCACAAATAGAGTGAATAGAATACAACTCTCCTCAAAATTTAATCACGATTTCCAAGGTTTTCACTGATAATTTTCAGGCCAAAACTTGTGCTCTGCCCTCCCAAAACAATTCATTGCTCACACGAAAACCTTCTATAAATACATCTTCTCAGTTCACAGTACCTCCAATGTCCGTGATACAGTGATCATGATCACAACACCATGTTCTCAAATAAAATCACTGACTAGGAAAAGGAAATTAAGATGTCTATATGTTGTCTCTCAAATAAAATCAGTGACTAGGAAAAGGAAATTAAGATGTCTATATGTTGTCTCTCAAATAAAATCAGTGACTAGGAAAAGGAAATTAAGATGTCTATATGTTGTCCCACATCTACACATTGGCTATTGATGAACCCATTAAACACTTCAAGGCTTCCTTGAGATAAATATATATTTTTCAATCCTCCATCTCTGAGGAAAAAGATAGCAAAAGAAGGCAAGCAATACACAACACTGATTAATAATTCTTGCCAACCCAGTAGCAGAATAGCTAAATCCAACAAATTAGAGTCTTGTTTTTTAATGGTGAACATTAACAATCAGGCCTTCTCTGTTAAGAGAAACACATTATGAATAGGTCAATTATGTCACCCAAAGCTTAAACAAAGTTACATTTAAGCTTCTACCTCAGTTATGACAATTATGAACTCACTATATGTGTTATCTATATAACTAAAGCGTAGACCCCCAAATAATTTGAATATGTCTTCAATTCACAGATAGGCATGCAACTAATCACTTTGTTATTAATCTTCTTTGGGATAAGTGTTGAACCTGATTACTTATTAATCACTATATGTTTGGCATTTCTCTTTTTAATTAATAACGATTCATACCTGTAGTGGTATGATTATAATCTACTTTCGATTCCCTCAAGCTGGCAAGAACGATGCTCTGGTCTTTGAGATAAGTGTTGAACCTGATTACTTATTAATCACTATATGTTTGGCATTTCTCTTTTTAATTAATAACGATTCATACTTGTAATGGTATGATTATAATCTACTCTCGATTCCCTCAAGCTGGCAAGAACGATTCTCTGGTACCACTTGTAATGTCCCCTTTTGGGAGGACATTAAATCTT